>NW_017306412.1:2459422-2461629 GCF_000935625.1 Nanorana parkeri | reverse complement strand
CCCTTTTAAAATAGAAAAAGAGATTGAGAACACAGAGTCCTGAATCTCTTTTTCTGTATCCCCTGTTATCAATGAACAGGAATCCTTTATGAGTGTTCCTGTTCATTGATAACATAGTATGTTTACTATAACCACAATCTTGAATGCACAGGAGGGAATGTAGATCACTTCCCATTCATTCATAATTGAAGATACAGTAACCATTTATCAATTATTTACAAACACTCAGCGATCAATGATCACTGAGTGTTTGTACCACTCTCCTCTCTGACACGCTGTCACAGGAGGCTGAGCGAGCGGTGCAGGCAGGAGAGCTCCGCCTCCTGTGACAGCGCGGGCTGTCACCGCCCACACACAGCTCTGCTGGACTGTGATAGGCGGCTGAGCGGTGTGGGAGGAGAGACATCGGCCGATCACGGGGGTCTCCTCCTGCAGCGCTCGGCCGGCTGTCACTTTCTCTCCTCCCCGCTGGGACAAAGAGCAGCGCCCAGCGGGGAGGAAAGAAATCACGGCTGCGCTGACAAAACGGCAGGAAAATGGCACTTTCGGCATTTAGCCAAAAGTGCAATTTTTGGCCGGCGCCCCCCTTCAGCTTTACGCCCGGGGCCAGCGCACCGGCTGCCCCCCTGGTTGTTATGCCACTGCTCCATAGTACCACAAAATGTGTACTCATTTGAAGTGGACCTCTACACTAAAAGTGAAAATTTGTTATCTTTCAATCTACAAAGGTAAATTGGGGCAATGGAGTTAACTGAAAAATATCTACATTGCTGTGAACTTCTTGACTTGTGACTATGCCTAGGCACTGCTGTGTTGTATATTTGCAGTGAGGGATCATCTAAACCTGATCTTGCCCTCTTCTGCCTCGCTAGATGTCCCTTTTGTGCTGCTCACTTTCTCCTTGTTAGAGAAGGAAGCTGTACCTGTGAACTTGCAGTACAGTACGTGTATCTCTCGGCTTGTGCTTCATTCCTAACATAGTCAGTACTTCCTTCATCAATTCATCTGCTTGTTGATCGTTACGCCACCATTCATCAGATCAACAGTTATGAGGGGGTCTTGACACAAGGAAACAAATCCTTACTGTTCTACCAAGATGGCTGCCTCCACACAGAAACATAGCAGAGGCAAAGTAATTTAGGAATTAAGGAAAAGATCAGCACACGGAGTCTATAGGCAACGTAGGTGGTAGGTTGGACTACCTGGAGCTATATCTATGTACCGATATACAGATAGCCTATGATAACCCATAGGGGATGATTTACTAACCTAAACACACGCACGCACCAGGTGCGTGTGATTTTTACACAGCAAAACGTATTTATCAACCAAAAAGTCTCTAAAAGCATATTTCCACTAATGCCATGTATGGAAAAATCATGCACATGATGCATATATAATGCTGCTTCACAGTTTAGACAAAAATGGTTAGCTCATGCATTTACATTCCTGCATTCATCAACGCAAGCAACACAACATAGAGCTAATTTACACAACATCACCTTGCTCCCCCCGGTTGTTATGCCACTGACTGCAAGGAGTGTTTAGCCTGGCGGTGCCTGTCATTGTGAGGACCCTCTCCTGCGCTCCTCCCCTCCACTGGCCGCCAAGGACTCAGGAGAAAGAGGTTCTGCAGGAGTTCGGTGAGCCAGGAGGGGGATGCTCGTGGTATTCAGCATCCCCCTGATTTTTGTTATAATGTATTGCTGGGACTTTTAGTCCTGCATAGCTGGTGGTATTCTGCATTGATGTGTAATCATTATACAGCAATGCAGAATAGCACCAACTATGCAGGACTACAAGTCCTAGCAATGCATTATATTTTTAAGTAGGTATGCGCCAGTCAGTGCCAATACTGGGCATTTTCACAAGTACTCATACTCGTGAAAATGCCCCGATACTAAACGCAGATACCGGTGTTCCTGTGTCCAGCGCGTCGGTGGGTCCTGAGTCCAGCAGGTCACGAAGCCCTGCGTCCAGTGGGTAATGTAAATGTGGGAGGACATTAGAGTGTAAGCTCCACTGTACAGAGACTGATGTGACTGTGGAGGGGGGACATTAGAGTGTAAGCTCCTCTGTACAGAGACTGATGTGACTGGCTCAGTGTTCTCTGTACAGCATTGCGGTATATATATGTATAATAATAACAGTGTGACTGGCTCATTGTGGCGGCGGTGCGGGGACCATGCTGGGGGGGACATGGAGGG
>NW_017306412.1:2443628-2459329 GCF_000935625.1 Nanorana parkeri | reverse complement strand
GTGCAGGGAGGGCCTTAAGCTGTGTAAGGGGCCCCGACATTTCTGAAGGCTGCCCTGGAGAATGATCTTGTGTACAAGAACATGATTGGTGTCTGTGCAGAGCACAGTACACAAGTACAGTGCACTGATCAACATCGCACTTCTTGTGTACTGTACTTCTTGTATGTAGATGACCTGTTCAGGTAATCCAGAGCAATCCTACTTTTCTGTATTACTTGATCTTAGGCACATTACTCTGAATTGGAACACACCACACACAGAGGAGAGGGGGCAGAGGCTTAGTGCTGGCTGTATCTCTCCCATGGGAACACCCATACTTTCAGCTGGGGGTGGAGCTACAACCAGCACTGACAATGATAACAGTATGATTTTATTTCACACAGATCTAAACAGGACAGAGTGCTACATGCACAGGGTCCCCTGGGGAATTCATCAGTTATTTTTACGTTTTAGTGATGATTACTTTTCAAAAACAAGCTATCCCTGACCTCTCTAGCACCATGTAGTGTGAATTATTTCAGTTTCAAAGATCCTCAGAGATCACAAAAAAACCTCTAAAGTTGGATCTCTGTTCATTTCTAACAGCTTAGAAAAACCTGGTGTTTATTTCCATTAGAGAGCTGGCAGGCTGCCAAGATTTTGCCTATATAAAGTAAAGGGGAAAGGAAATGTGAGCTTTGAAAAATAATGTATTTTTCTTTACAGCTTGTTCAGCCAGAATATGTAAATATTTTAGTGTCCATAGCCATTGCACAGGTTTACTTTAAGGACATTTCTGATAATCTCTTCTGTGAGCAGGGTAATTACAAGTGTTAGTTTTACAATGTTAAATGCATTATTAGAAAACATTATGTTCTATTTGCATAAATGGTGAAACTTTTCTTGAAAGGGTCATATCATTTGTGTGAGTTTAGCTTTGGATGACCACTTTTTTTTTTTTTTTGCTTTAGTTCCAGACCAGTGACATGTTTTAATGAATGTTTCTAATGTAGTTTCAGGCTATCTTGCTCAGACAGCTTCAAATGCCCTTGGTTTGTTCGCTGCCGTTGTGAGATTGACAATGCGTTTAGGAAATGTTGTGATCCAGTTAGCTTGCAACTTCAAATTAAATGTCCATCTATGGAATAAATGTCCCTCTAGGAAAATTCTATAGCCAAAGACTCGGACAACCATCAGGGTCTGAAAACTCTGAAGCTTCTGTTTGTGATATGGGATTTTCTTTATCGTGTTCTTTATCACATTTATTGTGTTCTCAGATATTGCCTCTCCCTGCTGATTTATTATACTAATTTGTCATTTCTTGTAAGTTAGCAAAGGTGTCACTTTCAATGACTGTTTTACTAAATGTCCCCTAACCTTTTTTGCTCTTGCTCTGATTTTTATCACACACTCAGTATCAAATCATAAGTTGCTTATTGTACGTTACCTGTAATAAAAGCTCAGAATTATTTTCATTGTTACCATTTAGAATATCACAGCGGGTTGCCTGTTTTCTTCCTGGAAGATGTGAATTTTACTCAGTGCACTTGCTTTCATGGCAAATGCTATAAGACGGCAGCAAAAATTGCTTACAGATGATGATCTAAATGGTTGTCTAAAAACATTTAAAATTCAAATTACAAAGACTAAGTGTGGGCTATTTTCTATATTTATTCCATTTATGCCAAGTGCTCTTTCCGTGTTTTGCATGATCTAGAAGTGAGTGTTTTTCAGACAATGTTTAAACTACAAGGTATGAAATATTCATCTATGTGTTCGTGGTACTAGTCAGACTTGGCTATAGACTGCACGCACACTTTGGATGTTAAAAAAGTATATAAAAATTAGTTATATTAAATAAATTAGTATGTTTGTGCCTATCATTAATCGTAGAATATAAGTAAATGAAATCACTAAAAATTTGAACATTGTAATTTGAAAAGTGAATTTCAATATTTTTAACCACTTGAAGACCGCGGTGTTTCACCCCCTTCCTGGCCAGGCCATTTTTCAGTGTTCAGCGCTGCGGTACTTTGGCTGACGTTTATTCCGTCATGCAACGCTGTACTGAAATGAATTTTATACTATTTTTTGGGGACAGATAGAGCTTTCTTTTGGTGGTATTTAATCACCGCTGGGGTTTTTATTTTTTACTATATAACAAAAAAAGTACCCTAAATTTTGTAAAAAAAACATGTTTCCCTATAAAATGTTATGAAACATTTATTTTCACCCCAATTTTTTGGGGTGAAAATAATAAACGGGGGATAATATAAAAGACGGGGTCACGTCGGGTAAATAGACACTAAATATGTCCACCTTTAAAATTGCGCGCGCCCACGAAATCGCAGAAAACGACCGCAACCAAAATTGGCCATAGACGACACTTTAAACGTTTTTACCGCTCATCAGTTTAGTGTTATCAGTGATTGATGGCCCTAAAATTATTGCTCTCACTCTGACGTTCGCGGCGATATGTAACATGTGCTTCATAATAGGCGCAATCGTCGTTTTCGTACATAGGCGCACACGACGCATTTTTGCATGTGTATGTGGGGGGGCGGGGACTTTAAAACATTTTTGATGTAATTTTTTTTAATTATTATTTGTGAATATTTTTTTAGCTTCTTCATTTTTTTTAATGCTGTAATTTTTTTTTAACTTTTTTTTAGACAACTTTATTGCTATAACATAGGGGATTAAGAAATCCCCTATGTAATAGCCAGTTCACCAAACAGGTCCTCTTTATGGAGACATCAGGGGTCTCCAAGACCTCTGATGTCACCTAGGGACCCCCACAGAAGCTGATGAAGCAGAGATCTGCTTCATCAGCTTCTCTCCGGTGTTCTGCACTGGAGAGTGACACTGAATGCAGGAAGTGATGTAATATACATCACTTCCTGCATTCGGGGACAGGAAGAGAGATCAAAGGGAAATCGAGTAATGATCTCCCTTTGATCTGCTGTTAGAGCGTCGCCGTGCCGGTCCCAGCCGCACCGGCCACATTGGATCACGGACCGGCAGCGGCAACGAGGAGACAGCAGGACAGAGGTACGGGGGGGTGGGGGTGGGGAGGCCGCACACCCGCAGCTCCTGCAAGCGATCGGGCATCTCTAGAGACGCCTGATCGCTTGTATGTAAACAGCCATCGCTGGCTGTTTACATGCTCACAGTTTTCCCTCTCGTGTGCGCGCTGAGTGCCGCACACGAGAAGGGGGAGGGGCCGGACGTCTTAAGACGCCTTCCCGCTCCCAGCAGACGTCCGTCCGGCCGTTCACAAACGGCCATGGACGGAAGGTGGTTAAATCTGCAGAATTTGCTTAAAAAATACCTGGTGGTCTTGTCATGAAGTTTTTTTGTGCAGGAACTTTCTGTTGACAACGCTCTGTCCCTGCCTCTCATTTGTCATCTTCTCTGTTGTCACTCTATTACATGGGCCTCTGATGGAGAATACAAGTAGCCTTTTCAACACACATTGCACAGATGGTCCACTGTAGTCACCATTAGGAAGCCCACTGAGAAAAATGCTATGCCGCCATCCCTGGCTTGCATGTATGAAGACAGTAAGTGGCGGCAAAGAGGCTACAATAGATTAAAAAAAGGATGTGAAAACAAGTATTTTACTTAAAAACTATGGCAGTTGTTTACGATACACAGTGCTTTAAACAGTAAATGCCATTCCATTAGGGTTTACTTTAGCTTTAAAGGAGGACTATTGGGAAAATAAATAAAGTATACTCTTCCCAATACTTTGAGCCTCCAAAATCCCTTATCCAAGCAGCAGCCTGAATGAGCAGGAAAGGGGATGGGTGATCATATGGCCCCCTTCTCCTGCATCATACCAGGCCACATGCCCTCAGCATGAGGAGGGTGCTTTGCCAGGGGGACCCCCTGGAATTGCACCTTGCTCCCATGTAAATGAGGAAAAGGGCCTCTTGCCCATAACCCTGGCCCAGTGGTTGTGGGGGTCTGCAACCAGCTACCATAAATGTTCTTCCTGGCCTCTGAACTGTGGTCAGGCGGCTAAGAATCATGGGGGTTTCCTTATGTCCCACCCCCCTCCCTAAGAAAGTAAGGGTCACCTGCAGCTTTTTGTCAGTGTGTGTTATAGAAAACATAGAGTAGTTAGGTCACAGTGTTTACAGGACAAGCTAGCTGTTGCTGCTGATTGCTGAAAACATCTATATTTATACTGAGTCACAGACACACTCACTGTGTGTTGGACTATCCCGGAGCATATAGTGACATACCACACTGTTTGCAGGGAGAGCTAGATGCTGCTGGTGATTTCTGAAAATGTCTATATTTACATAGACAGGCTCACTATGGGGTCCATTCACTAAGCTGCCGTAGGCAGCCGAGTGAACGACCGACCTGAAGCAAAGTGAGCCGAACGCTGTTCGGCTATTCACTTCAGGCTGGTACGGCTGATTCCAGCCATATATCGGCTGAAATCAGCCGTGCATCGGGTGGCTTAGCGTGGCTTCGGGTCGGCCGAACATGCTCAGCATATTTGGCCGACCCGAAGTGCAGAAGAAGTTCGACTCAGCCGATCCAACATCTGGATCGGCTAAGCCGAACTTCCCGGCAGGCTACTCGCTGCTGTTCGGTCTATTCTCAAAGATGCCGAACAGCAGTGAGTAAATAGTACTTCGGCTGATCCTTTGTTACAGTCTGACACTACAAATATATGCACCAATGCTAGGAAGCATTGGCTCAGTGGACACGTTTGGACCTGTCATGTGGGGCAAGTCAGATTTCCAGTTTTCCCCTAGAACAGCTCTCCATCTGCCATCACGACTGCCTTTATAACTGTTTTGTGAGCTTCCCTGGGACACTAAAGAATACAACTTGCATAAAGAGTTGATGTTCTTCAAGAGCAGCCTCTCATATACTGAAAAATGACTACAGTAATTCAGTATCTCCTGGATAATATTGGAATTAATAAAAAATCCCATCTGTATCTCTCAGCCTCAGGCAAATATTATACACATTCTTAGTCACTGAAATGAAACATTGAGATGTGTGATTTGTTTAGCTCACAGGCTTCAGAATCACAAAATATATTGTTTTCAGGTCAGCCTATAAAAGGAACAATGCAAATGTAATAATAAATACTGTCATTTCTCAAATGGCCTGCTATCCTCCCACCCTGTTTTAAACACAATCTTTACCATTACTACTTGACCTGTCTGATCAATCTACTAATTTTTTGTTCACCCAATTAGGCTAAGCATATCGAACAGTCTCAGTCTAGCTAAATAAACCTGGCCCACCAGATAGTATAAAAGGTTTGCAGCTGACAACCTACCTCCTTTGCTACCAAGTGCAGCTGGTGGCACATCTTGATTGTGAATTTGTTTTGCCTGTACAATGCTTCTTGTGAATGGATATTTAATATATTTTTAAAAAATACCAACTTAAAGGTGAACTTGTGCTTTGCACATGCAGGATGAAGTAACTTTACTTTATGTGGCCCCCCTACACAAAAATGCAGACAGGGCCGGTGCTAGCATTTTTGCCAACACAGGCAAAGTTGAATTTTTGCGCCCTGGGCCTGAATGCATACTTATCTTCTTTCACCCCCACTCTGCTCTTCTCAGCCACTGTGAACAAGGAAAAAACACATGTAAGCTTTGAGTCACGTGAGCTGTAGCTTAGACATTGCTATATACTGTACTTTTCATAAGATAGTGCTGATTAGCCTAGTAAGTCACCAGCTCGTCCACTGCAATGTGTTTTTTTTACCAGCAAATGACTGGCATAGTTGGGATCATATACAGTGAATGTGCTTTAACAATAGGGTGCTCAATGAACATTGATGAACGTATGGTACAATTTACCATCAAATTGTTTATAAAATTATCATTAAGTAAAACACTTTTGTCAAAAGAGCCATTTATCAATCCTCTCTGTTCCAGCCAGTTCTCTGTCCATGTACACACCATTTTATCTATGCCCATAGACCTCAGCTTGTGTACTAAGCATCTATGTGGGAATGTGTCAAAAGCTTTGGCAAAATCCAGATATACCACATCCACCGGCCTCCCTCCATCCAGATCTCTACTCACCTCTTCGTAGAATGTAAGTAGGTTGGTCTGACAAGAACGGTCCTTCCTAAATCCGAGCTGATTATCATTTATTATATCATTGCCATGAACAAAATCCACTAAATAGTCCTTTATCATTCCCTCTAACAGTTTGCATTCTATTGATTTTAGACTGACTGGTCTGTTGTTCCCAGGTTGGCATCTTGACCCTTTTTTGAATATTGGTACTACTGTAGCTTTCCGCCAGTCACTTGGTACCTTACCATTCATTATGGAGTCCTTGAAGATGAGGAATAATGGTCTCGCTATAACCTGGCTGAGCTCTTTAAATACCATTGGGTGCAGGTTATCTGGTCCTAATGATTTATTTGTTTTTCAAGTCTTTCACCTTTAAGTTGGTATTTTTTTAAAAATATATTAAATATCCATTCACAAGAAGCATTGTACAGGCAAAACAAATTCACAATCAAGATGTGCCACCAGCTGCACTTGGTAGCAAAGGAGGTAGGTTGTCAGCTGCAAACCTTTTATACTATCTGGTGGGCCAGGTTTATTTAGCTAGACTGAGACTGTTCGATATGCTTAGCCTAATTGGGTGAACAAAGTTTTTCAAGTCTTTGTTGAACTCCGGCTACTGTGAACTATTGTGGTATTTTACGCACTAAGCTACTCACATTCTTATCTCCATTAAACCTTTCTCTCTCCTGAGTGTATACCGAGGAGAAAAATGAATGTAATACCTCAGCCTTCTCCCCGTCGTTTAAGGCTTGACACATTTGGTACCTATTTACCTGACATGACCCAAGCTTTTATATTTTGCCAACAAATTGGCTAATAATAAATGTTTCATAACATAGCAAAGGGAAAACAGTTATTTTTTCAAAATTTGGGGTACTTTATACAGTAAAAAATAGAAATCCAGTGATGATTAAATACCACCAGAAGAAAGCTCTATCTGTCCCCCCAAAAAAGATATAAAATTCATTTCGGTATGGCATTGCATGACTGACTAAATGTCAGTCAAACCTCCTCAGAGCTAAATACTGAAAAATGGCATGAGCAGGAAGGGGATTTAACACTTTGGTCTTTAAGTGGTAAATCCTGAATGCTAGCTCTTTGAGTAGTCAATACTTTTCTGCCATATTTTGTTCTTATTATTGGTAGCTTTTTGTATTTAATTATGTGCTTTGAATTCAGGTCATTGGTCCCTTTCAGCTACTGTCACTTCCTTTGCAAACCTTTTATGATTTTTTTTGTTGCAACGCTTCCCTTAAAAAACTGGGCATTTATTTCCAGTTTTTCAGAAATCATTTAGTGGTACATCTGACCTGCAGTTGACCTTCTTGAGAATGCAAAACTTATTTGAAACATAAAAAAGTAAGTGGACACAAGACTGTTTACTTGATGATGTACTCTTAGGCCTTGTTCACACCAAATGCAGAGCAGATCCGGTCAGGTTTCTGCACATGCAGTGCAGTGGGTTGTGCCACGTTTTTGCCGCGTTTTTGATGCGTTCCTGGCCGTTTTTGGTTTAAACATTTTTTTTAAAGTTTAACATTGGCTTTCAGGCACTTGCATGCATTTTTTATGCGTGTTTGCGTTTTGCATGCGTTTTGATGCGTTCCAGAGCAGATCCAGAGCAGGTAAAATAGGGCTTGCCCTTTTTTTTTCACCTGCTCTGGATCTGCACGCTGCCATGTGAAGTGGAGCTCAAAATACCATAGGAATACATTGGACGCAGTTTTGATCCGGTCTGCACCTGCTCTGCTCTGGATCTGCTCCGCGCTTGGTGTGAACAAGCCCTAAACTGTCAGTCTTGTGTAGTGCAGATTTTTCTCAAAGGGGCAATGAGTAGAAAACTAAATAGAAAAAAATTAACACACAAAAACAAGAGATTTTTTCCAAATACTAAACTGAAAGTATTGAAATGTATAAGAAAACCAACAGTCAGAAAACTTGAGAACTATTTTAAACCAAAAAATGGGAACTTTTTAACAAAACACAGAATTATACCACAGGGAATTATGGGAAGTCAAAACCCCTGTGCTATGGAGTGCTGACAGTTATCAAAAATAAAAGTTTCCTTTTTCTGCACAGGGTGTCCCTCCTGTATTTCTTGGCAAATAATGTAGAAAAAAACAACAACTTTTTTTAGTGCAATCAGTTCATCATTTTTAAATTGTACTTACAAAACACTAGAAACACTGCAGAAACAAAAACAGAAGAAGGAAAACTATAAACCTACCAATGTGTAGTCAAACCAAAAGAACTGTATTTTATAGAACAAGCAAAACAATTTAAATATGCCAAAAATTGGCGCATATTACAGCTTGTATGATTTTAGAATGCCTCTAATATTCAAAATCGTAGCTCGCACAAAAGTGAAAATAATCATCCATGAAATATGTTGTCCTATATTGCACACATGTGATGCAGACTTTTTATTACATGAAAAGCTCTAGGTAATTATTTAAATTTCAATGTAGCTATGCTATGTGACCTAAGCAGCACATGAATACTTTGTTCCTGGTTATTTCTGACATGCTTGAATAAAAGTGTGAATTAAGCCCTCCATTATTCGATAAGTGACTTAAAAAGTATTTCTTTTAGAAGCATTATGTCGTGAAACAGCAGGAAATGGAGCATAATTCACAGAAAAGTCTATGGCTTATCACTGCAGGCTTTTCAGAGACACCATAATCATTATTTGAATAACACTGTGCTTAGTATGGATATGCCAATGCCAGCAGCAAAATATCAAAAATGATTCTGTGGACACTAGTTTAACTGTATCAGTGTAAAATCTTCTTGAGAAGAATTGATAGGAATACATTTTTTCCTAAACACGTTCGGTCCTTTTAACTATTACTGTAATTGGTCTTGTCCCTCAGTGACAATTATTAAACTATTTATATCACCATTACCACCATTTTTCGAGCAATTAATTAGGATTGAGCTATTCATTAAACAGCAGAACTTGAAAACATTGCTGGATGTGTCATTGCAGTTATCTATGACGTTCTTAGTAACATCAATACATTATATTACAAAAAGAACATATGTTGAAGTGTATATCTGGGCAAAATGTTTTTTTTTTAAAAGCATAGTAAAGTACATCTCTGTAATACATAAACATTTCCCCATCTTTTTTTACTTTGAACATAATGCAAGTATAGAAAAATACCTTTTGATCCTGCTAGAGATACAATCAGCTATTAAGTTGTAGTGAGTTGTAGTGAGCTGACAGTATAGTGCATCTTTTGCACTGAAGTCACAAGCAGTGTTCTCAGCCTTGCCCTTTCCTCCTCTTAGACTAATAACACACCCCTATATTATGATGAAAAGAGGTGAGGTGCTCTGTTCTCCAAATGGGCAGGGCTGACAACATTATTTGAATGTTACTGCCAGCCCAAAAGAAAATCAGGAGCTCACTAAATGTTTGGCAGATCAACAGGTAATTTCTGTGCTCACAGTGTTTTAAAAGTGATAAAAATAGGGGCAATGTATTGTATTGTAGTGATGTACTGATTTTATTTTAATCTTGCTCAGATGTACTCTTTAAAGCAGAACACCAGGAATTGTTTTTATTAACCCTTGCAGTGGGTTGTTACCCCCACACTGCAAGAGTTAACTGCTTGTTGGTTGCTAGGTAAAAAAAAAGCAAAGATACACTAACCCAAAGCTCCAAGTTGGCTTCTTCTTTGAATGTCTCTCCCCCTCCTCTGCAGCAGTCTAAGGTCCAGTAAATCATCAGGTTTATATACTGTGCATAGACGTGAGGACACTGAGGAGCATTCCAAAATGCAGCGGAGGAGGGGACAGGCTGGAAGGAGCACAGTGACAGCTGGCTGGCTGGGAGCTTTGGGTACCTTTGTTATTTTAATACCTAGACACAAACGAGCAGTTAACCCTTGCAGTGCCTGGCTTGCCTCACTACAAGAGTTAATAAAAACAATTCTTGGAGTTCTGCTTTAAAGCTAAATAACCTTCAGTGTTAACATAGTGTTGTAGTATTGGGGATATGTTGGATCTGCACCTTTCAAGATGGTCTGCACTTCAATGTTCATTGGACTATTGCTGTTTTTGAAGCTGGTCCACAATTGTATCTCCATGTAATCATTATTTGTTACTATCAAAAATGCATTGAGACATGGTTATTTTGTTTTTATGATAGGATCAGTTTTAAAAGCTTTGTTAGATAGATTTTGTCATTATAGTCCCTGCAAGATTTAGGACCCCAAATTAAATATTAAAATATCAGGTTATGCTTGCCTTAGCATTAAAATATATATTTTTTAATATATTCCCATTTACAAACATCTATGTATTTTTAACGGTTGTTTACTTTCACTATAATAGCTTGCATTCTCATAGTGGGCTCCAATATGTAGCTACCTAAATATATCAAAACAGTCAAACAACCAGGTGGTAAATCTACACATAACTCCTACATAACTGTAGATCTGTTGTAGACTCGCAGCAGATAAGTTGCGTTGCGATCCGTTGTGATCCGTTTTTCAATGGATGATAACGGAAATGCACTGAAAAATTAATGGGGCTAGTTCACTGGGCTCCATTTCATTGCGTGATGCTGCGCTAAAAAAAAAAGTAGTACATGCACTACTTTTTTTTAGCACAATGTAACGCAGTGGATCCAGTGTGAACTAGCCCTATTCACACCCATTCATTTTATAGTGCCCTTCAATTAGCATCAGTTGAAAAACGTATCCCAATGCAACAGATTGGAAGAAAATTAGAAGGTACAAATGCAAGTCAACTTGGTGACTTGTGATTTCCTTCCAATTTTGGTGTGAATGCACCCTAAATGATTTTACTGAAAGCATTGAAAATATAATTTGTAACTCCAATCTATTCTTTATTCCATCAAATTTAATAACTGTCAGCTGAAGCCAGTCAAACCTCATAAAACAGCTCTAATGCCAACAGCTGGAAAGAGAAATTAAGGTGCAGAAGGTGCACGAAAGTAGAAATTTTTTTATAGGTATGAGGCATTTTTCTAGACTAAACTCTGCATGTTTCTTCTTCCCTACGGGAATCCAATATACCACAATCTTTCATTATTTTAATTTGCGAGAGTGAAAAAATTTGATAAAAAGCCATTCATCATCTTTGAAGACGCCATGAGAAATACAAACAATCCTTCCTTTTGGTCCTAGTGCCTAGGTTCTAGAATCCTAGAAAGCGCAAGGTTTTTTTTTACTGTGCTAGTAGTAAAATATGGAATTCACTGATAGCGTAGATAAGTTCAAGAAACTTCTAGATTAGTTTCTTTAGACACTAAGAGGGTATTTCACAAAGCTGCCAGAATGCAGACCCCCCCCCAAGCACTGGTTTCTCTTCAGAGGAGTGGGCTATGGTAAATGCCTAGTTTTGTGCCATTTGGAGTCACTTGCGTGGGTCAAAACTTTCAACCAGCCTGTAGCGCCAGAGCTCACATGAAGCTCTTCGTTCTCCAGTGTTCAGCCGGCAATTAGCGCCAGAACAAGTAAACCATATTTATGTATGCTTTCATTCTGTGACATCACCAGCCTGGGACAACAGAGCACACAGTACTTATTGGCAAGGAAAACCTTTGCTAACCATTTTGTACATGCTCAGTAGTGACAGTTTGTTTCAGCATTCCTGCCAACACTGGCCACTACTGGTACTGCAATCCCCCTTATAAACTTAAAGTGACCGCAGAACTGTGGATCAGGCGAGTGCATCCTCTTTATTTTCACCCATAGACCAAATTGAGTTAACCCTTGCAGTGCAGGGGAAGCCCCAATGCAATGGTTATTTATATATTTTTTTTAAACTGGAGTTCTTCTTTAAAGTGACACTAAACTTAGGAGTTGAGTAGGAATGAATGAATATAAGGGATCAGTAATTTATTCAGTGAAAGCATATTAACTATGCATTATTAAGTTCTTTTACTGAGTAGGAAAACATGTAAAGCCATCCATGAACTTATCACAACATTTAGTGACTCCATGTTTCTGAAGACTGCCGACTTCTATACTGTGTCTGATATCTCAAACTATAGTTCTCAAAATGATTTATTTGTACAGTGATGTACAATGCTGTGAGCAGCTTACGCTAACCAAGCAAATGATAAATGCAATCTTTATTATGTAGATCGCTCGTCATCTGGGCCTGTTCTCATGTCAGAGACATAGAGAGGATACATATATCAAAAAGATATTGGTTTATTTTACATTCAGTAGTTCTTTTGCAGCTATATAACATTTGCATTCAAATGTAATATTCATTGTTGTATTTTGAATTTCTGTACTGAAGACACTTAGAAGCAATAATATACTTCAGGCTCCTTGGTACATGTTTCTAGAAATAACCTAGGCTCCACACAGTGTTTTGTGATAATATACTGAGAGATCAGTGTCTACCAATAACTTTTGTCCACAATAACTGTCACTAACTGTTGATATAATGTAATAGAGTGGCCCACAGAATAAGAGGTAAAAGGGATATTTTCCAGTGGGGACACCTGTTCCAGGGACAACTGTCTAACAGGAGAATTACGCTCACTTTGGGAGATTTCCTCTAACTTCTTGTAGCAGAAAGTTAATTGAAGTTTCCAAATGGTACGTAGACAGCAATAGTAAACTGGCAGGGGTTTTAACCCTTTTAACCCTTTTTTAACTCAGAAAACTTTAGCAACAGATGAGAACAGTTACATAAAAAAGCTTACTTTGTAGATCGTGTTGTCATCTTATTTGCTCAGGAGGTGAACCTCTACTAAACCAAAAAGTAAATGTTTTACTATAAAATTTCTTTATTACATTCAGTATGGAAAATATACAGTATATATTTGTAATCCAATGTAAATGACATATTGCATGGGAATAGATGCTTAAAATGCAACTGTAGCGCTAACATGGATCTGTATGAGTCAGGGGGAGGGAGGCACAAGATCCTCCCACTCTTCTAGCAGTGATAGGAATGTGTTAATTATCCATTTTAGAGTGGCAGCCAAAAAGCATGCATGTATTGCTGACCCTTCTTACTGTAAAGTACAGCATGCATTAAAAAGCTTAGTTTTAGGAATTTAATGTGTAACAAATTAAGAAAATATGAAAAAAGATGATATATCAAATCCATTTATATGTGTATGTGATTTTATCCCACCTGATTGGTTTTTGCACAAAAAGGATTTTTTATTGAAGCATTTGTCCATGACTATGCATATATTTAAATATACCTCTGGGTGCAAGACTGACCGTGAATGTTTATGTCTATGATGGCAGGAGGCAATTAGCCAAAATTAAACATCATCAATCACTATTTTACCTGGGATTTTACAGCTCGAGGTATTTGATAGGGCCAAAATGTGGCTATAGACCTGGAAGATGATTAATGATCCGTACTTGTGAGAACTTGCTCAGAACTGTTGTCCCTCTGTTTAACAAACTGATAGAATAGAACAACATTTGTCCCTGAGGATACATTTTACCTTTGTAAATATCAATATACTCAAAGTTGTTAAACAGTCCACAGCAACAATAATATTAAAAAAACACGGTGGGTCCCCCCAATTCATAACTGACCCTTCAGGTTTGGTAGCAATGCTAGGGGCAACCCCCATGTTAAAAAAAAATGTGTGGGGTTCACCCTCAAATTTGAGCTAGACCCTTTAGGTCTGGTAGTAATTTTGAGTGGGACCCCAATTCCAAGAAAACAAAAAAGTGTGGTCCCCCTGAAAACTCCTTAACATACCCTTATCTGGGTAGTAGCCTGCCAGGAAAGGGGGGGGCGAGCGGCAACCCCCCTCCGTGCACCATCCCAGGCCACATGCCCTCAACATTGGGAGGGTGCTTTGCCAGGGGGGCCCTTGGAAAAGCAACTTGGCCCCATGCTGATGAGGACAAGGGCCTCTTCCCCACAACCCTGGCCCAGTGATTGTGGTGGTCTGCAGGCAGGGGGGCTCATCTGCATCTGGGTACCCCATTTCATAAAGGGGGCACACAGATGCCGCACCCCTTGTGAATGAGTAACGGTTAGTTGTACCCCTGCTCATTCACCAAAGAGTAAATATGTAAATAAACACACAACAGCTTAGAAAAAAAATCAGTTGATAGAACAGAAAACACAACACACGTTTTTGACAATTCCTTTATTTAAAAAAGTCCCACTATGTCACTCCAGCATCGATCATGTCCTCTAGCAATGTTAATTGTTTCAATCTTCCAATCCGGACATTAAAAAAAAACACCCAGAGCTCGCTACCCGACTGAATGTTTACATCGGGCAGTCGGCAGAAATAAACCAAGCCTGCTATTGGCTATTCCATATTGAAATAGCCAATAGCAGGCTGGCTAATGCACCCACACACTGCCTGATGTCCATCACAGAGGAGCACCTGCTTGACAGAAGGCAGTGAGTGGAGCAATAGCCAGCCTGCTATTGGCTATTGCAATTTAAAATAGCCAATAGCAGAATGGCTATTGCTCCCACAGAGAAGTGAACATGAGAGAGAAGGTTCTTTTTCAGGTCCCCTCCTCTGTTATTGACATCAAGCAGTTGGCAGGTGCATTAATCAGCCAATAGCAGCCTTTGTTTATTTCTGCCCAATATAAACATTCAGTCAGGCAGCTGGAGGACTTGATCGACACTGGATTGACATCAGGGGACAGTTTTAGATTCCCCCATAGACTTCATAGGGGTTCAGTTTTAAATTCACAATTTTGGGACTTCACGCTGGGTACGACAAACATCCCAAAACCCTAGTCATTGGGAGTGGGTAAGAGGAGGCCATGTCATTACAGGTCATTGACAGTAATTAATATAGGATAATATTTTAGTTCTGTGGTCAGGTGGAATCAGCCTCATCCTCATGTAACCTCAGTGGATTCCAGTGGTAAAGTATGGCGTTAATGTCTGTGCAAGTCAAAGTTTTAGCATCAGTTACCAGCTGCATCTATACTGTAAAATAAATGAAGAATCTACGTTGAGGGTGAGATGCTTTGCAATGGGTGTAGAAAGTTGGAAACTCTGGTGAATTATTCTCCAGGGAGACACACAAAGCTGGCATGCGATTCAGCATGCTGACATACACTGAAAGCTGACAAAATATTGTTTTACCCATTATACAAGTTATATAAGTTATGTGATTATCCTACATTTTAGCTCTTTATAATTCCTCTTCATTATACCACTTTGCTCTACAGTTCTACTCCCACATCAAATGAAACATTGGCATTTATAGCTTGAAAAGCAAAACATAAAGCTCTGCAGGACTTGCTACTTCTTAAAATGTTCTGTCTATGGCAGCTGATTGCAGGCATATGGTGTGTAGACAGCCAAGCTGGCTGTTTCGCGTAGCATGACCTTATCTGTATATACAGTGACTACAGAAAATACACAGTCTGAAATGCAACAGATCTGTATGGTTTAAAAACTTTGCATCTTTAGCTGACTGACTGTATCTGTTTTGCTGAATGCAGAGTAAATGCATACTGTTTCTCATTTTACAATTAATTTAATTATTAACCAAATTATTGGTCTGATCATTTAAGCCATAGGATCTTTTCTTGGGCCCTTAACCTGCAAAAAATTAAACAAATTGATTACGATAATGTGTATGTAGATTCTAGGAGCTAGTTGAGGCAAAGTTAGGATATACAAAATATCAAATGAATATTTGACATGCCA
>NW_017306412.1:2432003-2443548 GCF_000935625.1 Nanorana parkeri | reverse complement strand
GGGATTATTTTCATTAGTGAAAAAAGAAATCATTAAAATTGTTACAGAAATAAAACACAGCTTTTCAGGATGCTATAAATTTTAATTTAAGGAACAACATATTGTTGCCATCATCTAGTTACTGCACATTTAAACCAAAACCAGACTTCTGTTTTATAATTACTGAACACTATTTCTAATGAGCAAATAAGGTGCAAACTCTATTTACCTAAAGTTTAATTCACATGGGCATGCACAGCCCTACATCATGCACATCCTTGCTACTGACTGCTGGACCATCTGCCTGAGGACTTATACCAACAAAAAAAGGATCAGTTTAGAAACTGACAGAAAAGGAAAAGGTGTTTTAAATACTAAAAGAGTCTAAAAAAGAAGCAGATACAACAAGTATTTCAAAAACCAAGAACTCAGGACTCAATATATCCCAGAAAGCACCCATCCAATTTTTTAACGCCACTTAGCTCACAGGCACTTTGTTACCATGCCCTGTGTGAGCAAGCTCAATGTGAGTGGTGCACTAGCTTATAATACACCTGCTTAATGAGAGACACATTGGATCAATTAACCCTTCCCTCTAACCAGAGAGCTGCAAACCAGAGGGAAAAAAAAGATCAGTTTAAAAACTGACAGAAAAGGAAAAAGTGTTTTTAAATACTAAAAGAGTCTAAAAAAAGATGCAGATACAACAAGTATTCCAAAAACCAATCACTCAGCACTCAATATATCCCAAAAAGCACCAATCCAATTTTTTAACGCCACACTATGTGCCACTGCTAGCATCTGAACTGGCTGTACATTAGATGTGCACTCTCTTTTCTCCTCACCTCCCAGTACCTACAGGCTCTGATGTCAGAGCCAGAACTATCATCCAGATGTTGGGAGGTGACCACTCTGCATCTGACTCCTGCATTCATCTGACACTGACATGGAAGAGGGAGGGAGGAGGGATGGGGCTAATCGAGGCACAACACCCAGGGACATTTCAATGCTCTTGATCCTGGTCGGATCGTATAGAATATAGAAGAGTTCACTATTTTAACTTTTTTTTTTTTTTAAGATCGACAATCCATTTTATCCAGTTAATTTCAGGCCATAGGGTTGCTTTTAACTTCTTTCTTCTAATGTGTTTGAGACAAGCATACAGTAATCTTAGGAGAGGCATCAAAATGCTCAAGGTTTTCTACAGTTATGAAAAATTTGATGAAAAGCTTGATTTTTTTTGGATAAAAGTGCTGGTCCTTGCAATAACATTCATTCTGACAGGAAATCAATCAAATACATTACTGCAGTCTTCATTTCCTTCTAAGTGTTCTAGGTGTTCCTTGCCTGTGGAACACCTACCTTTGACATTAACCATTTGCCTGCAGCACACATTTTTCCTTTTTGTACCTCTGATGTTCAAATTATTCTATTTCACATGCATATGGGAAACTTGACAATTAGCAAATGTTGACCCCAAACCCTATATTTTGTGAAAGCACTGGAGATATAAAATGGAAAACAAATCGTATTTAAAAAAAAAAGAAGGTTCTTATCCTTCGGAGGCAACTAGGTCTATGAGCTGTATACATTGGATTCATGAAGACTGGTATTTCAATAAAAATTAATTGATGATCAATGTGGGTCTAAAATACTTACGTGTTTGTGCAGTAAAATACCTGCTGGGCTTTTTTTTTCTACCAGCAGTGGTCAGATTTAAACTGTCCTGCATCTGGCTAATTTTACAATGCCTCTTACACTACTTCTGCAGTATCTTAAAGGAGAACTATGGGGTTAAGTCTGTTCCCCATAGTTCTCCTTAGGGTAACGGGAGGACACAAACTAGCGTCCTCCTGTCACCCTAGGCTCAGTATACCGTGAGCAGCTGAAGCGGATCCCGACCCAGCTGCGTGACTGACAGGTGGCTCTGCCTATCTAGAGGCAGAGCCAGCTGTACCCAGCCCCCTCCCTGTCAGTTCCGCCAGTCAGCGCTGGTGGATCAGAGCGGGGAATCCAGCCCCTCCCCTGTCACGGCAGAGAGCCGTGACAGAATCGAGAGGTGAGCGAACGCCGGTATATGTTCGCTCACCTCCCGATCTACTGAGCCAACCTGTGACAGTCTCATTGTCACAGGTTGGCTAGAACTATGAGGTTTTCCTTTAATTTGTGTACTAATATCCCTAACTGTGCTCTTTGTCTCTAGTAAATATGGGCCTTTAATGTCTATTTAAAATTGTCCTCCTGCTGGCAAATTTTACACTGCTGTTTCCACTGTAGTCTCTTCATTCTTGCAGTATAACCACATGCCTTTGTCTTTAGTAAATATGGGCTAAGAGTGCTTTGTAACATTTTCCATTTCTTTGCCAGTCTTAAACTGCTGTATCCTCTGCAGTCTCCTCATTCTTGTAGCAAAATACCAACCTGTGCTCTTTGTCTCTAGTAATTTTAGTCCTAAATTAGCTTTTTTAAATTGTCCAGCTGATAGTTATTTTTAGACTGCTGTATCCTCTGTGGTGTCGTCATTCTTTTAGTAAAAGCCCTACCTGTGCTCTTCATCTCCAGGAAATTTGGACATAAAATTGCTATATGAAATTGTCCTGCAGCTGGCCAATTTTACATCCCTGTAACATCTGTGGTCTCATAATAGTTGCAGTAAAACACCTGCCTGTATTTTTTGTCTGTAGTACACATCTGCTAATTTGCCCTCATCTAAAATTCCTGTTGCTGGGCATATTTACACTGCTGTATCATCTGCGGTCTCTTAATTCTTAATGAGAGTTTGAAAGAAACTCCCTAAATTTCTCTATTACAGAGTCAATAAATATGAAAAAATTAAAGCGACAGTGGACATTAACAAAATAGGAAATAAACCAGCATGGGGTTCCCAAAAATTCATGCCAGGCACTAAGCAGGTATCTTAGTCCCCCTTCCTGTACCAGACCATGTCACATGCCTTTCAATATGTGTGTGTGTGTATGTGGGGAGGGTGTACTTTGCAAGAGAAGCTTTATTTGAAATAAAAACACATGTTATCCAGCAATGTAATCCACATTAATTATGATGACCTGTTGCCAACAATATTTACACACTGCACTCCAATTGCAAAATGACAGATCCCTGTTGCTCTAAACACACTGCTGGCAAACAAAGCTGGCATTGCTGACCAAATATAGTCAATGACATCACCTAGGTTTGCCAGTGGTGTGTTTACATTACCACAGTGCCAGGGAATGGTCACTCTGCAATAGGAGTTTAGCAGGTAAAGGTCATTCTTCAACTTAAATGGTGTTGCATAACTGGAACCTGGATGACTGGTAATGAACTGTAGGGTGTAAACGTTACATTGTTCTACAATGAAAGCTAAAAAAAAAAAACACAGTATGGGTGTGAAATTTAGCAAATGGCTGTTATCAGTAATGCAGGAAACAATAGCACTGACTGTGAAAAGCAATGCTAGAGGCACTGGCTGTGATCAGCAACACCGGAAATAATGACACTGGCTGTGATCAGCTATGCTGGAAACACTGGACTTGACAAGGGTATTGTATACGTCTCTGGCTAAACATAACAAACCCTCTAACTTCATCCCTCTTTCTCAATTAATTTGACACGACACCAGTATTGGATTTTTAGTGGCCACAGCAGCCATTTTTATTAAGTACAAAACCATATAACAAAAACCTTAACAAAATCAACTGACAATGGGAATTAAGGTCCTTGAAGGTCATTCCACAACAAACCAACCATTATCTGCCTACACGGCCCCCAGCCGCACGACACCGCCTCGGGGACTTTGCAGTATAACAGCAGATACCAGGGTCACTAATGAACAGACCCGTTAACACAGGGATGCCATACCTGAGACGGCTCCCCACTCAATGAAACGTCAACTGGACATGTTGCTCCTCAAGGACCCTAATACCCTGCCCGGCCGCAGTGACAATCGTAAAACTAAAATAAAACAAAAAGCAGTCATAGAAAGTAAGAGGACAACACAATAAAATTGACAACAGAATAAGAGGGTGGGAGGGTGGGACGCTGCTTCCATGCTGCTGACTCCGTCTGTATCTGGAACTTTCTTTCCTCAAGGATACACCTATCACTCCTCCTCTTATCTCCCTGACCAATCGGGTAAGCTTTTCCCACTTTTAACCTCCCCTTATCTATATGAACATATTAACCCTTGTATCCCTCCCTTTTGCCTCTACAAACCCAGTCATGCAGGCCTTACACATACGCCTCCGTCTGTTGTTCCAGGCCTGTCTGGATGTGATCAGCAACACTGGCAGCAGCGGGAACAAAAATGGGGACAGAAGCACTACTACCATATATTGACTTTATGTGACAACAATGGAAACGTACCTATAAGTAAATGCTGATGCGATATCATCGATGAGGGGTTGGTGGATGGATGAGAATCCTCCACTGCTGGGGAAAGTGAGCAATCAGTTGTGTGTGTGGACGGGTATGGGGGAAATTAGGGTTTGTTCCTGCCGTGGGGCTGTGGGGTGCTAGATGGTAGTGGGAGCCTGGGTCCAAATACTGCATGGGGGAAGTGCTGATAGTGGCAGGCACGGATGGATATGGGCTTGTGGATGCTTTCAGGACTAAGAGGGGTATGGTCCGGATCGTATGCAGTAAATGGCTGAAAGAGGTCTGACTCCAATCGTATGCAGTAAATGGCTGCTTGTGGATGATGGGTTTGGCGGCTTGATGTGTTCGGTCAGTGTGGGCATGGGCGCCAAACAGATGGGGTGTGAGTGGGAGGAGAATCTGGGATGAGGTCCGAGGTTTCCGGCAGTGATTAACCGAACACAGCAAGCCGCCAAACCCATCATCCACAAGCACCCATTTACTGCATACTGCAGTCAATATATGGTAGTAGCGCTTCTGTCCCCATTTTTGTTCCCTTTGGCAAACGTCAGACACCCCGGTCCGCATTTTAAGAAGCTGCACACCTAGCATCAATATCTACACCCACACACCCTTACCCTCGTGTTAGCGCTGCATTAGGGGACAACAATCCTAATTTTTCAACACTGGCACCAGCTGTGATCAATAATGCTGGTAACACTGGCTGTGACCAGCAAGGCTGAAAACACTGGCTTAAATTAGTAACTTGCTCTAATTAGCAACACTGGATACACTGGCTGTGACTGACTGTGATTAACAACACTGAAAACACTGACTGTGATTAGCAACTGGCTGTGATCAGCAACACTGGAAAGTAGGGATGTGCGGATACTGAAACTAGTATCGATATTGGTGCCGATACCGAGTATTTGGCCGAGCACTCGTATTTACCCAAATGCTCCTTCCCCTATACCGGAACTTCCGGTCTGAGGGAGATTTCCTCTGACTGGTAGTGCCACGAGGGAACATGGAGCTGGCTTCCCATCCAATCAGGAAGCGGAGTAATAACTCACCAGCCCGATTGGTAGAGAAGCCGGCTCCATGCTGTTTGGCTGCCCCGATGCTGATTGGCTGGAAAGCTTGCTTTCCAGCCAAACAGCATGGATTCGGCTTCCCGATCAATCAGGAAGTCGGGCCGGGCGGCAGGTAATTAACTGCAGGTAATGAACTGCGTGATCGGCTGGGAAGCCGGCTCCATGCTAGCGAAAGTACCGGTATCGGTACTCGGTATTGGCGAGTATCAAAATATAAATATCAGTACTCGTACTTGATATTTAAAAAAACGGTAACATCCCTACTGGAAACATTGGTGCTGGCTGTTATCAGCAATGCTGGAAAACACTGGCACTGGCTGTGATTAGTGGTGCTGGAAATGCTGGCAATGGATGTAATCAGAATCATTGGAAACACTGTCTGTAAGTTGCAACATTGGAAACACTGGCACTAACTGTGATCCAAAATGTTGGAAATTGCTAGCACTGGCTGTGATACTGGAAACATTGACACTGATTGCGATCATTAATTCTAGAAGCACTGGCTGTGATTAGCAACAATAGAAACACTGGCTGTGATTAGCAAGACTGTAAAAAACTGGCACTGTTTAAAACCATGAAAACACTGGCTTGTGATTAGCAACTGGCTGTGAACAACTTTGGAAACACTGGGACTGGCTGTGATTAGCAGCTATGGCTGTGATTAGCAGTAGTGATGGGCTCGGGCGTGTTCGCAGCTCCACGTACTGAGCCCGCCAGGAAGCTGACAGCGCGTAGCGCCAATCGCAGGCACTGAGACATTTCCCGATCTCTGCAGCTGCGGAGTGGGAACATGTCTCGGTACCTGTGAGCTTCCTGGCGGGCTCAGCACATGGAGCTGCGAACACGCCCAAGCCCATCACTAATTAGCAGCTGTGGAAATATTGGAAATGGGTGTGATCAGCAATGCTGGAAACCCTGGCCCTGGCTGTGATCAGCAACGCTGGAAATGTTGACACTGGCTGTGATCGGTAATGCTGGAAACAATGGCATTGGCTATTATTAGCAACACTGGAAACACTGACACTGGGGGCAATAGAAACAGTTGAGATCAGTACCTAGCTCAACCCTTTCTCTCACAACAGCTCTGTGTAGGTGAGAGCAAGCCTGCATTCACACCTGTGCGATCTGTGAACACGCGGCAAACACACACCAAACTGTGTGCGTTGACAGAAACACTGCAAAACGCACTTGCATTGCCATTAATTTCTAATGGCACCCCAAGCGCGGCTAGGAAGATGCACATTTTTCCTCCACATTTATACACATTAAAATGCGCACAAACTCAGAAGTAAAAGAAAACTGACGCAAAATTTGCTACATGAGCTTTTTTGCCATGTTTGTCACACATTCAGGCCCTAGTAAACTCAATGGGGAAGCATGGCAAAGGCATCACACAAACGGCCATGAACTCACACGAATGTGACGTGCATTTCTGGAATGCGCAGGTGTGAATGCAGGCAAAGGGAAGAGCTTGCTGTTGATCTCAGCCATTGCTTATACTTCTATTTGCTGTGGTTAGTTCACAGTGATAACACAATACAGAACCACTCTCAATTGAACTTTTAGTTTTGCAGTGTGAGCACAGGCAATGTACCCACGCATGCATGGCCACTATAAACTGGGACATTTTAAAATGCCCAGGCATAACAATTCATCTCTTGACTGGATGTTTAAGTACAATGACTAGTTGTAGGGCGGTTAAAGGGCTTTTACAAGGTGTGTGTTTATTTACATTTAACTTTTTGTGGGAATAGGTAAGGGGTACTAATTCCCCTGGGAGGAGGCGGATATCTGGATGCTCATAAAGGATGCTTCCAGACTATACCCCATCCTCTTTCTTGGGGCATTGGAGGTGGAGATAGCACCATGTCTCTCATAATTGTTTTCATGGGTGGTTTGCAGGGTAGAAAGGCTATTCCACACACTGTTGCAAGGTGTCCCCGCTGTGGAAAGGTATGTGGCCTGGTCAGGGTTCAGAAAGGGGGGCCACATGTTCTCTGCCCTCCCTTTGGTCAGGCTGCATGCCTAGATAGGAGTCTGAGTTGAATTCTAACTCTTATGAAGAACCCAGAATTTGTGTACATTTTCACTTCCTTTCATGGCTTTCACATAGAAGTGACTCAGAAGGCTGTAAAGTAATCTGATCACATCTTAAAACCACTAATGTATCACCTCCCTCCCAGGGCCGTCTTTAATAGTGATTGGACCCTGGGCAAACATTTTCTTAGGCCCCCTGACACACCCTGCACCGACCATGCAATATTGCACGCTATATGCTGACAGCACAGAGCCACGCTGCAGCTGGGAATGATCCGGACAATATTGTCGGGATCCACCACACCACCAGATTGATAGCTAACTCTGCCTCTCTAGATCCAGAGCCAGCTGTGCCCGTCCCCTTCCTCATCTGTCCCTCTAATGAGCACTGGAAGAACCGGGAGTGGGGAATGACTGTGACTGACAGGGAGAAGAATCGGGAACTCCGTGATCAAAGGTCTGTGATCACTTAGTTCTCAATGTATAGAGCTGATATGTGACAGCTTCTGAGTCATCACATGTTGGCTCTAACTATGGTGATCAGTGTATTTCACTCTCCCAATAGTTCTTTTAGGGTAAATGTGTGAATAATCTGCCACCTACCACTTCCACTGCATAGAATAACATCAATAATAATAATTGATAATAATACAAAAAAAAATAATGACAAGTGAGCATGTCCCCTGGTGTAACATGCCAGAAGTCTCTGACCACCTCCTGTAACATGTCAGGAGTCTCTGACCACCTTCTGTAACATGTCAGGAGTCTCTGACCACCTTCCGTAACATGCCAGCAGTCTCTGACCACCTACCGTAACATGTCAGCAGTCTCTGACCACCTCCTGTAACATGCCAGCAGTCTCTGACCATCTCCTGTAACATGCCAGCAGTCTCTGACCATCTCCTGTAACATGTCAGCAGTCTCTGATCATCTCCTGTAACATGTCAGCAGTCTCTGACCACCTCCTGTAACATGCCAGCAGTCTCTGACCACCTGCCGTAACATGTCAGCAGTCTCTGACCATCTCCTGTAACATGTCAGCAGTCTCTGACCATCTCCTGTAACATGCCAGCAGTCTCTGACCACTTACCGTAATATGTCAGCAGTCTCTGACCATCTCCTGTAACATGTCAGCAGTCTCCGACAATCTCCTGTAACATGCTAGCAGTCTCCGACAATCTCCTGTAACATGCTAGCAGTCTCTGACCACCTCCTGTAACATGCCAGCAGTCTCTGACAATCTCCTGTAACATGCCAGCAGTCTCTGACCACCTACTGTAACATGTCAGCAGTCTCTGACCATCTCCTGTAACATGTCAGCAGTCTCCGACAATCTCCTGTAACATGCCAGCAGTCTCTGACCACCTCCTGTAACATGTCAGCAGTCTCTGACCATCTCCTGTAACATGCCAGCAGTCTCTGACCACCTACCGTAACATGTCAGCAGTCTCTGATCATCTCCTGTAACGTTTCAGCGGTCTCTGATGATCTCCTGTAACATTTTAGCGGTCTCTGATCGTGACATGTCAGCAGCCTCTGGGATTACAGTCACTGAATATTATACCCTGTTTCCCCGAAAATAAGACCTACCCCGATAATAAGACCTAGTACTATCTTTGGGAATTGCTAAAATATCAGGCCTACCCCGAAAATAAGACCTAGTTGTGACCTTTCCCAGGGCTGGTGGTGGCATAAGGGGAAACTTGAGAATCGGCGGTGCCAACGAAGCCAGCACTAGAGGAAGTGAGGCGGCAGCGGAGGGAGCAGAGCCGCATAAGCCAATGCTTCCTTTATAGCGCCGACTCCTGTCACAGGCGGAGTCATACCAAATGCGCTCTGCCTGTGAGGAATAGATAGTGAAAGCACGTTTCCCCCATTCTGGCCAGCGATTGGTTACCAAATTGCTCTTGGAAAGGTATGGCACCCCTGATTGCCCTGATCACCCTATTCTTGACTTTCCATTTTGGATTATTTAATTTGGATTTGCATTAATTTTGATTTGTTGTACATTAAAATAAAAAATAAGACCTAGCCCGAAAATAAGACCTAGTGTGTTTTGTTGAGCCAAAAAAAATATAAGACAGTGTCTTATTTTCGGGAAAACACGGTATGTGGCCCTGTAATGGCCTTAGAGGCCAGATGTGAGACCTCCTGTATAAGAACGCTTTACTTCAAGTAGCCTATTCCAACCAAAAATTGGAAAGCACAGTTCTGGCTTCCCCTCATCAGGAAATTGGGGTTAAAAGGAGTGATGCAGTGACGGAACTTCCGCCAGTGCAGGTGGTGCGGGCGCACCGGGGCCTCAGGCTGGGGGGGCCCAGCAAGTTGCCGGCCGCCGGATCGATATCCAGCACCCAGCGGGCCCCTGGTCTCTCCGCCGGGAGTGTTGGATCATCCGTTCATCTGACACTCCCGGCCAGTGGCGTAGCGAGGGGGGGCCGGGGGCTATGGTAAGGTGACATTTTTAACATATAATAAAACATAATTCTATGTCTATACAATGACTCACCAGCTGGGACACTCTGAAGACAGCTGTATCTTGCTCCAGTCAGGTTGGTCTTTGTTGCTGGGCTCTGTAGTTCTCTGGTGAGCTGCAGCCTCCCCATGGAGAGAGAGATCTGACCTCATGATACGTCTGCTGTGCCGTTCCTGCTGCCTGTGATCTCTGAAGCGTCTTCTCCTCGTCAGTGGAAAGTGAAACTGAAAGCAAGGTGGGCAGCTGTCAGGAGCTCGGTGACAGTACAACCTAGGCGGCTGCTTTGTTTCCCTCACAGGGTCCCACAGCAATGACTGGGCCCCGGGTACCTGCCCCTTTTGCCCTGCCTCCCTCCCTCCCAACCCACCCCCCCATGTCCTTCGCTCAACTTGGGTGTGTGGGACCTAAATGTAGGGTGTCAGGATGGAGAAAGGCAAGAGATTCACCAACATCCAATTGTAGATTTCCGCTGTGAAGAATGTACCCAGAAATGCCAGTTTTGAGAACTTCTGGGTTCAGAGATGTCAATTTCTGTCCTCTCTGGCTGAGGTAAAAGCTGATCAAGCACAGTCTGTGCTCTGTTAGCATCAACAGAGTGCAGAGGTGACATTAGGGGTCTAATAGATCCCTGATGCCTTCTTAAAGAGAACCTGCAACCTGCACTATGCTATCATATAGGGGCCAAAGAAAGTCAAAAGAAAGAAAAAAATGTAAAAACGAAAGTTTAATAAAATAAACTAAAACACCTCAACTGTAATGTTTTCCTTATATAGTAAAGCACTGTGCAAACTGTTGGCAATATAAAAATCCTGTATCATATTAATAATTATATTGTGTTTGTGTGCACCAAAAATATTATCAATGTATTTTTTACTGAAAATATAGTAGCACAATTGTGTGACATAAAAATGTAATTGCCACCATTTTATTCTAGAGAGTCTCTTCTCTCAGAAAGCATATAATATTTTTGAGGTTTTTAAATAATCTACAGGTTCTGGCCATGAAGAAGATCGGGGAACCACACTCTGTGTTTTCTCCATGAATTACCACTGTGTGCGAAAATTGTACTGTTCCATAACACCATGTACAGCTGAAGGTATACCCCAAAGCATTTTGTGTGTTTTTAATGTTGCCCTCTAAGCTGCATTAAAAAACTCTCTCCCTGCTGTATGGAATTTAAATTTTTTTTTTTGCATTGGTAGATTTTCCCCATGGCATGGTGGCTAGAAAAATAACATGATTCACCCCCCATAGTCTTCAGTGGTGTACAGCACTAATTTTGGGGTTCTTGGACTTCACACTGAGTTTGCTGAAACTCCTGTGAAATGAACCAGGGCAGATACACTCATCCCTCGTTTTCAGCGTTCTGTGTCACCACTTGCCCCAAGTCTTCTGGTTTTACTGGAGAGGTCCTCTGTGTGCTGCCCCCGTGTATATGCCCACCAATACACATACCACTCAGCGCCTAGTGCCTGAAACACTTTAGGTTGGCAACACTGTGCAGCTAAATATCAATTGATTGGTTGTCCATTTGTGAAATAATTACCATTTGCAGGTGTTAAAGTAAGAATGGGCGAGTGGGCCCCAATTTATTTGGGCTCCCACT
>NW_017306412.1:2411004-2424087 GCF_000935625.1 Nanorana parkeri | reverse complement strand
TCGTTATTTTAATATATAATACCGCCTGCAATTCCATATATCCATTACGTGCAAACAGCAGAAAAGCACTGTGTTCAGAACAGCAAGAAAAAAGTTAGAAACGTTGTTGTTTTTTTTTTTATTGAAGTCTGTGGCCCATTAGGGAGGTTCCTCTTACTTTCTCTGTAATCAGTGATAGGAAATCTATGAAGTGGGTACAAAGACAGCAATAATATCTGACAGAGGTTATAACCTTTTCCCACACTATGTAAAGACCTAAAAAAAGTTTGAGCTGTAGTTCTATTTTAAATTTGCTGTTGGTGTACTTTACAGTGTATTTTGTGCAAACATTTCCAAGCACTTAGAAAAATGTAAGAAAACCATCAATTTGTCCCTATGAAAAAAAGTATAAAAGTCATTGTAGATTACACTTAGCACTTATTTAGCAAAACTGACAAGTGAAATTGAAAGATAATGTCCTACAAAATGTGAGAAGTCACAGTTTGCTGAACTTTTAAACAGAAACATGAGATGAGAAGAGCCTACCAAATTTACAATGTGCATAAATCTGTCTCCGCTATTGATTTTTGCTCAACCTCCATTGCCAGGGGCTTAGAACTAACAAGAAGATGCTTCCTATACTGATTGCTATTCATTTACTGGTGACACAGGAATCTAATTCAAGATTTTACTTTCTTTCAAGTTTTCAAAACCAGAATCTCTCTGGGAATGTACTTTAACGCTGCATGAAGGAATGTCTGCCTATATTTGCTGCCATGTTTCTTATTTTTACAATGTGAAGTAGAATGCCGGTATTCTGGAGCCTATTCACTATAACATGACTTCCCTTTCACACTTCAGTACCTTATGACAATGTCCTTACTTTGTGTGATTTTAATTTTTTTGTCTTGTGGTAGACATTTCGAAAAGAGAAACATGGGGAATGTCATTGCTAACTTTTCACTATTCACATACAAGTTGTATGAGTGTCATACTGACTTCCTTGCTTTAATACTGAGTCACTAAGCTAGAATGAAAAGGCAAATACGAACATGTGATTTTCCTGATATGCATACTATTTCACTACTACTATTTTTACTAGTGACTCAGAAAGCATTGAAGCTAGTTGGTCAGCATAGCAGCCAGGCAATTAACAGTTTTAAAAGGAGGTCCGCAATGGCAGCCTCCATTTTTCCAAAAGGAAACTTTACTTTGAATTTTGAAAAACACAATCTCTTTGGGAATTGGCTTTGTATAAGGATAGATATACCCGTGTCTGTTGCCATGTTACTTCATGTAAAAGACATTTATTTGAAAAGCCTATTCACTATGATAATACTTTTTACTATTCACCTAATGTTTTAGTGAACATTTAGGGCTTGTTCACACCAATTACAGTGCGTTCCAACGCGGTTAGCTGCTTGAACACACTGTATCACATACTAAACTCCCCCATGTTCTGAGTGGGAGGGGGCATGGCAGTGCATTCAAGTCAAAGGCACCACAGCCACGCCCACAGTGCGATCGCCCAACACAAGAACTCGTGGCACAACAATGCCTGCGTTCCGGTCCAGTGCAATCGCAAAAAATAGTGCATTTTTTTGCAATTGCACTGGACCAGAACGCAGGGAGGAGTTTGCATTCCAACGGCTAACAGAGCTGGAACACACTGTTATTGGTGTGAACAAGCCCTTAAGGGGTCAAATGGACTTCTAGCAGTTTATTGTGGCCAAAAGGTGGACATATTACCAGTATGCAAGTTACCCTGGCTTAGTGTCTTTTGTGAGATGGGGTCATGCCCATCTTGTTTAAATTAAAATATCAGGCAAAAAGCTAAATACAAAGCTAAGAACATGTATATGAGTTGCCATATATCAAAGTACCAGCTAAAGTCATGTAGTACCATCCAGCCAGACCAGTAATCCAAGCAAAGCTGCCAGACAGCATAGCCTAACCTCTAGTGCAGTGTTTTTCAACCTTTTTTGTGCAAAGGCACACTTTTTTCATGAAAAAAATCACGAGGCACAGCACCATTAGAAAATGTTACATTTTTTTTACCTCTGTGACAATATATTGACTATATATAAAGTAATTCTCTTGAATAGGAATCAAATAAACACAAAGAAATTATTTTATTGTGCACTGCAGCTATATCAAGGACCAACTACCAACTTGTTGATTGGGCAGTGAAGAAACAGCAGAGAAATGATGTGGTTACCCCTGTATTCTATCCTGTTGTAAGCATGCTCACAGTTTTAGTCTGACAGCACTGCAAAAATCAATTTAACCCTTACTGGTTCAGTATGCCGACCCTCCTTTTTCCTGTTTGTGTTCTTTTGTGCACAGAATTGAGGGAATACGTAGGGAGATAACGTAGGAATACTATTGTATTAAAAAGTACACTGTATTTGTATTGATCACCTAACTGAAACAAATACATGTTATAATATCTACAAAACTTCAGCTTAAAAATAGGTAAAAAGGAAATCATAAACGCCAAACTAAGTTGTGGTGATTTCCCAGTAGATCAGCTGAAATTTGTAGGTATCCATTATTCACAAATTGGGTTAAATTGGGTTACATCTAAAGTCTTTTTTTCACATCTTCAAAAACAATCATCTAACGATCCTTTGTTTCTACTCTTAATGCTGATCATACACCTGAGCTAATATGCACTTCTTTGTGGCTATAGAGGTGCATGGAGGAGGTCGAGCAGATCCACCCTAAGCTACTTAAATCTCACTATGAAGAAACAAATTTAAAAAGCTTAGAAAACTTTAAATAGTCAACTCTTCACAAAATTAGCATTGGACACAGTGTGAAGACCACCTTGGGATTCCAAGAATGGGACATTTCAAGCGAGTTATCCTACCCTGCACAAGTGCAAAGGTCAGTCTATATGTGCTGTTCCTGATGGCAAGCTTCCAACTGTTGAAATACATGCTGATGTTTATATTTTTTGCTCTCCTTTTCTGTTGAATTCATGTCAGACTGATGGTCAATTGTTGAACACTGTTGTTCTAATGTGTCTTTTCTGCAAATAATAATAAAGAATTGACAAAAAAAATACATAAAGGAATATATAAATAATATAATAAATAACCCCCCTCATTAAACCCCAAGTCTCAGAAAGAAAATCTGATGTTTTGGATGACATATTGGAGCATGATCAGACCCCAAGGGGGTGATTTACTAACCTAAACACACGCACGCACTAGGTGTGTGTGATTTTTACACAGCAAAACGTATTTATCAACCAAAAAGTCTCTAAAAGCATATTTCCACTAATGCCATAAATGGAAAAATCATGCACATGATGCATATATAATGCTGCTTCACAGTTTAGACAAAAATGGTTAGCTCATGCATTTACATTCCTGCATTCATCAACGCAAGCAACACAATGTAGAGCTAATTTACACAACATCACCTTGCAATTCATGCAGGGCTTTGCACAACACACTACAAAGGTGTCTAGATTCCACCAATAGATCATGCTGGGAGGGAACACACTACAGAGGTGTATACTTGTTCGTGGCGTGTTTATAAGGTTAGTAAATCAACCCCCAAGTCTCTTTCTTCATTTCTGTTATTGCAAATCTTTGAACACAGGATTGTGTCACCAATTTCCATCCTGCACAAACCGGACTATCCTTAGTACTACAATAAGATGCAACAAGTTAATTTTTAGCTGTTCAACATCATTTCAATTTGAAATAGTAACCATTTGAACTCTGATGTGGAATTTGTACTTATGTGGTATCCTTGTTACCAGAAGACTTTGAGAAGTGTATTTTGTGATGAACATGAGGATTTGGGCTTGTTATTTAAAATGGTTTAAAAAACTAGAAAAAATATTTTCTGACAGGGTTATTCACTTAAGGGTGAAGAGTTTGGAGAAGGCAGGAGAAGTGAACAATCTAAGACAACATAGCTGATTTGGAAAAAATCTCCAATACAGCTCACTTTCCAGTTCAGCTATGTTGTCCTAGATTGTTCACTTCTCCTGCCTTCTCCAAACTCTTCACCCTTAAGTGAATATTTCCAACTGTTGAAATACATGCTGATGTTTATATTTTTTGCTCTCCTTTTCTGTTGAATTCATGTCAGACTGATGGTCAATTGTTGAACACTGTTGTTCTAATGTGTCTTTTCTGCAAATAATAATAAAGAATTGACAAAAAAAATACATAAAGGAATATATAAATAATATAATAAATAACCCCCCTCATTAAACCCCAAGTCTCAGAAAGAAAATCTGATGTTTTGGATGACATATTGGAGCATGATCAGACCCCAAGGGGGTGATTTACTAACCTAAACACACGCACGCACTAGGTGTGTGTGATTTTTACACAGCAAAACGTATTTATCAACCAAAAAGTCTCTAAAAGCATATTTCCACTAATGCCATAAATGGAAAAATCATGCACATGATGCATATATAATGCTGCTTCACAGTTTAGACAAAAATGGTTAGCTCATGCATTTACATTCCTGCATTCATCAACGCAAGCAACACAATGTAGAGCTAATTTACACAACATCACCTTGCAATTCATGCAGGGCTTTGCAGTACACACTACAAAGGTGTCTAGATTCCACCAATAGATCATGCTGGGAGGGAACACACTACAGAGGTGTATACTTGTTCGTGGCGTGTTTATAAGGTTAGTAAATCAACCCCCAAGTCTCTTTCTTCATTTCTGTTATTGCAAATCTTTGAACACAGGATTGTGTCACCAATTTCCATCCTGCACAAACCGGACTATCCTTAGTACTACAATAAGATGCAACAAGTTAATTTTTAGCTGTTCAACATCATTTCAATTTGAAATAGTAACCATTTGAACTCTGATGTGGAATTTGTACTTATGTGGTATCCTTGTTACCAGAAGACTTTGAGAAGTGTATTTTGTGATGAACATGAGGATTTGGGCTTGTTATTTAAAATGGTTTAAAAAACTAGAAAAAATATTTTCTGACAGGGTTATTCACTTAAGGGTGAAGAGTTTGGAGAAGGCAGGAGAAGTGAACAATCTAAGACAACATAGCTGATTTGGAAAAAATCTCCAATACAGCTCACTTTCCAGTTCAGCTATGTTGTCCTAGATTGTTCACTTCTCCTGCCTTCTCCAAACTCTTCACCCTTAAGTGAATAACCCTGTTAGTGTTTTTCCCTCTTTCTTATTAATTAAATCCTATGGAAATCCGTAAATAAGAGAAAAGGCAGCAATAACTCAAATCTACTCCCACATTTAAGACATTTCTATTTTGCACAAAACCAACACATCTTCAAAACCAAGAAAGACCAGCCCTTTTTAAATGGGAAAATACTGTTGTGCTGAAATATTTGGGGACCTGTCTGTGTTTATCCTTCATGCTGGAAAATGTCTACGGTTAATGTTCAAACATTTAAGAATTGTACCTCATTGTAACTGGTTGTTTTTCATTATGAACCATCAACTTCAGTACATATTATTTACATTAATTTGGTAAGTGTCTCTATATGCTACAACTGAACACATTTGTTTAATACAATTTTTAACGAAAAGTGGCACATAGATTTGTAATACCCCCTAAGGGTATGTGTTTCTATGCTGATGTTTATTCAGTTCTTTTATATTTATACATTATACAACCTAGGTTGTGCAGGTTTTTTTTTGAGGGTACTCATATAGTTATAATTCGTACAAATTTGTTGATGTTCATATAAAAGATTTATTGCATAATTATGAATATTAAAAACAATGCTCATATACACATGATTCTTATAACCCTAAAATGATTACTTCTTTGCACATTTCATAATATTTTATATATAATTCATAATTCATATTTCACTATGCTTATTCATAATTCCTTGATTTTCGTATGCAGTGTTGTATTGCTTTGTTAGTCCCCTACGCGTTACGCTTGTAGGCTTCTTCAGGGGGATCGGTATAAATCTATTTGTAAATACATGATACATTGTTCATCAACATGTTTATATGCCATTTCATAATCCATTTATAAATCATATTTTCCATTTTTCAATGTTTCCATTCAGCTATATATATTTATTCTTGGTATAATTGAATTGTACAGCCACTTACCTAGGGGTCAAGTATCATGGAGAGACCTAACACCAGGGGGACAGGAGCAACTCTCATCACCCCCAGAAAGTAACATACGGCGGAGCCACAGACGCACAAAGGGTCCAGGGAAGCTCCAATATCTAAAACATAACCGTGATGATAGATATAATCTGAGTGTTACAGCTTAGTATCCATAGTAATTCATAATTTTGTAAGTTTGTGTACCTATATCATAAACTCATCCATTTGCCTCTTCGTTCTTATAACCTCAGTTGCACCAATGTGTGTCATAATGACGTAATTCGTTTTATGTGAAATACCCTTTGGTGTCCCAAATATGTATATTTGTCATTTTTCTTTTTGATTTACAAAACAGTATCCTTTTATGATTGCACATGGAAATTATTCCGATATTTTTTAAATACTAATTTTATATCTATATTGCACTACAAATTTTACACATTGTAATAGTATTTTTTTTTTAAGAATGACTACTTATTCTCTTATGTGCTTGTTAATGTTTTGGGATTTTTTTGGCTGCAATGGTCACCTGGCCTGTGGCACCAACCCTTGGTGGCATCTTTGATTAGCAGGTCGTTCAGATTGCTGCCTCTAGAAAATGTTGCATAAGGCTTCATACACATTATGTTTTAATGGGCATTCTTGGATTCCTGTGGCAGGAACCTACGTATTCCTGTGGCAGGAATCCCACATATTCCATTTAAAAGTGGACACTGTCACCCATTCAAATTAATAACTGAGTGTGTTACCATATTGATTGGCATTTATTTACATATCCACTTTACCTTGTTAACAGGTGACAGCGGCTGCATTTATAAGTGGTACTCTACATGTAATCGTATGTGACATGATTAAATGTGGTTTGGAATAGATCACTATCCCTTCATGCACAACAGATGTGTCCAAGGACAGTAAACTACTCCAAAACACATGTAATCATATCACATACGATTACATGCAGAGTACTGCTTACAGATGTAGGGGCTGTCACTCCGTCTTTAACTTGAACAGGTGACAGGGGTCGCTACTAATGGAATATTTGGGATTCCTGCAGCAGGAATTTGTAGGTTCTTGCCATGGGAATCCCAGAACGCACATTTATACATAGTGTGCATGAAGCCTAATACTAATAACAACTTTATTGTCTTTAATTTCTATTGGCTTCAGTAACCAACACATTACTGAATGTGAGAAGTCTCTTCAAGTATAGAAATCCCTCAAATATGAATGTATATTAATCTGGGACTAAAAGCATGCAGTAGGTCATAGCGGGTATGGCTTCTGTCTAAGTGCCTTTTAAAGGAGGTGTATCGAATGTGAATGGAAAGGTATAATGTAAAACATGGCACTGTGCTAAAGTGATAATAAAAATATGGTTTTTTAACAAGCAATAAAAACATCCATGGTAACACTTGTTATGCAAAAATATATTTTTATAATAATTATTCATCTCTTTTATGTTATCAAAGCATTCTAAGTATTGCAACTGTTATTCCAAAACTGTCATCATGTTGTAAAATCATAAATGACTTAAAATATCTTGCAGATAAAATACGATGTTAAAAGCATGTTCTTGTAGTGATTATAATTGCATAGTATAAAGGAAATCCATTAATTATGTGTACAACTCTGTATATTAAACAATCAGTGCATCATTATCATGCTTACAAATTCAGCTCTGCTTAAGAGAAGCACTTACAGTACATATCATAAATGGATACATTTAATTATTGTTGTTTATGAAGTTTTCCTGGCACATGGAGGTTAAAAAGTCACAAAACTTTATTCAGAAATGCAATATTTTCATTGTTTTAACATTCCATGCATACAATTTCCATCTATAGTTTTAGAGTACAGTTTGTGCATCAATTGCTTTGAAATTAAAAAGCAAGAAATTTTAACTAAGTCCATTTTTTTTATTTTAACTTAAGTAAATATATGTTTATATAATTTAAAGCTGAATTCCAGGCACACATCAAAATACAGTATATACAATATATAGTATATAATGAAGATGATTTACTTTCCAAATGTTGTACATTTCTGTCCATCTAGTTCAGATATTTACACAGTTCACGATCAGGAGAGTGCATCTTTAATTTTGCTCCAAGACCAAAACGACTATTTAACCCTTGCTAGATTAGAAGGTGGCATTTTATAATAACAGAATATATAACCAGAAGGCATATTAAAAATCAGTAGAGAGGAAAACACAAGCCAATATTATAGATTCCAGAAAAGATCTTTATTAAAGGTTGCTGTTCTGTAAAATGCCAACATGTTTCAGGGGATCTAAAGGTCCCCCTTCATCAAGGTTTGGAGGTGCTTAAGAAAGTGTATTTTGGACTAATAGAGCTGAATTGATTCTGAGAGTTAAATAAGGTTTTGATAAAAAAAAAAAATAAGCCTGCTTCAGATGCTTGTTTGACAGCCCACCTAGCAGTGTAGACACAGTTTTTTGTGTCTACACTAAGAAGTATATGGAGACAAGAAGAAACAAGACAATATGATTATGGCACAGGCTGTATGTTTTGAAAGGGAGTCATAAGAAAACCCCCATGGTAATGTCACACATTAAAACAACATTAGACTATAAGTAAAATATTGCTTTGTGTGCGATGCCATGTAGAAATGTCTCTGCAATATCTTCATTAGTATAATTAGTTCAACTGTAGGCTCCAGGCAAACAGCTAAATATACATACAGTATAATAAATGTTAGACATGTGCACAACAAAACAAATTGTTTCCAGAGGAAACAAATGAAAACAAAAACGTTTTGTCAAAGGAAACACACTGAAACAGCAGAACAAGCGGTGGCCATATCGGCCGACGGCACAATCTGCTTTTGGAGTAGATCTTGGTATACACCAAGATGGCGGTGCCCGCATGTTCGAGCGCCGCCATCTTGGTGTATAACAAGATCTACTCCAAAATGGCGGCGTGCATGCGCAGAACATGTTGGTGGTCGATCTGGCCACCACTCGTTCAGCGTGTGATGTCACCGTCATGTGATATAATATGCTCCACCTCCAACATGGCGGCAGGCATACAAAGAATTTATGTATGCCCGAATATCATTTTGGTATATTTGGGCATATATAAAATTCATTATTTCGGATTCGGACGAACCGCTGAATCAACTGATTTACGTTGATTTGCAGGTGCGTCCGAATCCAGATGCACATGTCTAATAAATGTACAGAAGCTGTTTCCCAACAAAAGTAATTGCATTCTGTCTATTCAGTTCCCTATCTAGCAGGGCAGAAGAACTGATATTTCTCTGCTGCAGTTTAGTAACAATTACAGGACATGTCTGTCCCCCAGACTGTGACTGGACAGTGAAAGGAGAAGCAGTGGAATGATGAGCTCATCTCTCTGTCTCACTCTACTCTTTCTCCTTATCAATATGTTTATTGTTAGCACATGAGCACCAAAGCACAACTGCCTGGCTTCTTATGCTGCTTCTCCCCCTCTGAGTACAGAGACTGCACGGCGCTAATACCATGTTACATTTAGGAACTCTTGCATTTAAAAAGTACATTTAATGATTTATTAAATAACACAATGCTTTAAAACAATGTAGGAAAGATGGCTATGGGAAATCCAGTTCTCAGGTACATATTTCCAAGCTAAATGGCAAAAGTTGACGTTTATGGGAACCAATCAAAGTGTACTAGTAGAGATGTCTGTTTGGTCTTCTTCTGTAAATACCAAAACAATATTTACCTTCTGCATTTTATAAAGTAATCTGAATGTCAGTTATTATTCACATAAATATATGAATCACCTTTTTATATCTTTATGAAAAAGTAATTCTTAAAATAAAAGACAGCAATGAAGCAGTTTTGACTTTTTTAAAATTAATTTCAATGCATAATGCAGAATACATATTGTCATCCAGCACACGGGTTTAATAGTGTTGTAGCTTTGGTTGTATGTTTAGATTGTCATCATGGTCGTAATCCTAATCAAACATTTATCTTCAGGGAAATAAATTACGCATTCACCCAGAAAATGAATTGTTTTCATTAGCAGCTACTGTCAGGGCTTAATTGGATAGAACACAGAAATTCAGCTACATTTCAAAGCTCTACAGTAAGTATCATGGAATTCAAAAATAATTAGGTGACCTTTTCAAAACCATTTTCAGTGTTAAAACTTTGACCTTATCAGATTATGCAGCTGAACTTCTACCAAGCCATTGATTGCAAAATCATCACATGTTGCAGACTCGCACTCTGGATGCCATAAAGAATGTCTGTGCAACAAGCTGAAAGGCATTTAAATATCTAAAGATTTAATTTCAATTGCTTAGTTTGTATGGATGATGCAAAGCTCTGGTAATGCTTGAAGACTCTGATCATTTATTTAGTTTGATGGGAATGATAATTGAAACTGTCAGCCAAGTGATAAAATATTGTTCAGCTCTGTGACCTTTGTTTAGCTGTTAAAATGTGGTTTTATTATACATTTATTGCCATTTTGTATGGAAAAATATTACCCATATACATAGAATAAGTGAGTCTTTTTTTAGAATAATATTTAAAAAAATGAATTGTCTTCTATCACATACTTAAACAGGAAACAGTACTAAAGCAGGTTGATTTTACTTTTGCAGTTTGAACAATAAAGTAAACACTTTAAACAAAGAAAAACATCTGCTCAATATGTGCATCATTGACATAAAATTGAGTGTTTGCAAGTGTTTTATTACGTTAATGTGGCTTGGCAGAGCTCTCTTAGCACAATTACTTCATAATAAATACCACAAGGGATTTATCAAAGTCTACTGATCTGTTTCATATGGTTGGGATCATTGAAATGTGCTTTAAAATAAAAAGAGAAAATCTAATAATGATATTTCACAAATGTTTGGCGGAAATAATTGCAGAAAACAAACGTGATCATGGCGCTAATTTGTTTTATTTGCATATCGTTGCTATGTGTTTGTTTATTGCTCTAATCTAAAATATGAAACACAATGCTAGATGCTGGATTAATTAACACTATAAAATGAAAGCAAATCAACACACGGGGGCATATTTATCAAGTTAAAATTGAAAAAAATTAAATTTTGCTTCAATCAACAGCTCCTAAATGTTATTTTAGTTTGAACAAGGTTTTTGAGATAATTAATCAAATAGAGAAATTTGGGCCAATACATCTTTTTAGAAAAGTCTGGAACAGCTAAGTGAACTCAATTTTAACTTCACAAACATGCGAGGAGAGGCTGCAGCAAACAGCAAGATAACAATAAACTACGGAGACTTTAAAACACAATTGAAGTAATAGAAATGTATATTCCATCAGACACACTTTGTACTAACAGCCTAAATTTTCACTTCACTTAACTTTCCTGTTAAATGACTGTACAGTTTAATAGGCACTGGATTAAGACCTGATGCTCTCAGTAATGTAACAGAATCGGATAGACACACCTCCTCCCCTTCTCTGCAATACAAGCCTGCATGATGAAGCTTGTGATGAGGAGTGTGGCTGTTACTCAGCTCTGCCAGCACAGAGCACTGCATTATGAGGCTAGAAGCAGCGTTGTCATTGAGAGAAAAAGGCATTTCCTAGCAAAAATCAGTCACAACTCATGCTGGGTTACGAAGCTATAAAAATATGAAAGGTGGAAGATTTCATTTGGGGATTAAGGGCTAGGCTATGGGAGACAGGGTGCAAAAAAAGGGATTGAAACTGAGAGGCACCCATGGGATTCACATATTTAGACCAGGATGGGTATCATCTGGGATGAGTCTGTGCTAAGGTTAATACCATAAGGGTCTATCAGAAATCTATTTAAGAACTTTGCTAATCCTCATGGGGAGTAATTTCTATCACATGAATGATGATAACTTTCAATTCACTGACTGATCTTCCAGGGCAGCCATGTTCAGCAACCTTGCCATTAGTGAGTTCTGTCAATTGAAACAGAAAAAGTATGGGGCAGCTCTAGAAGCATAAGGACACACACATATATCATCAAAAACAGTAAGTGCACAGCATCTATCCCTCAAGACCAGAACACCAAAAATACAATACAAAACTATCTATTCCGGGAACCCTATAATGAAACTAGAGCCACATCAATAGTTCAAATAATGATTTCTTTATTACAAAAATAAACAATACATGTTGAATAAAACACTTGAAAAACCAGAAAACAGCAGCAAATTCCATCTTGAATTGTAAATCTAGTAAAGTAAATATATCTAACATTATTTTATATCTTTCTTAGATATAGTTGATTTTAGTGGTATCCCTTGGTAGATTCACAATGTTTTACTTTGTAATTGCCTTGCTAGCACGGGGTCAATGGGATGGCTGAATGAGAGCTGCTGCATTTTTTTGAAACAAAAACCCTTGGATTTTTAACAGCTCATTCATTCATTTGTTTATTGTATGAAAAGGACAGTATTGTTGGGACTCGATTTTGGAATTGGCTGTTTGTTTTATAAGAGAGACACGTATACTGGGACTCTTCATTATTGGAGGAGAGGGAGGCGGATTATTCTGACACAATCCTTGTAAAAGAGGAAAGGCAACATTGAGACTATATTTAAGTGTTAAAAGGTTTTTAGAATAGTCACTATTTTGACGGTTCGGGATGTGCTGGCTTGCTTTGTCCTTTTAGTTTTTGATCAATAAAATTAAGCCAGGCAATAATCTATAGAAAAGCTCATCTGATTTAAATGCCTTCAAAGCAAAAGAGTGTCTTACAGATGAGTGAATCTTCCTGGATTAAATTCATGTGGGGTTCTTTGAATCCCATTTGAAATCTACAAAACGCAAACTTAGCTGCAAAAGGGTAATCTTGGTACTAAGTTCTGGCAATTTTCAAGGCTAATAAGCAAGCCATTGTCAACAAAGAACATGTCAAGCAGGGTACTGCCCTGGGGGATTTTTAACAAAACAGAAAAAAAAAAACACTGGACATCAGTATCAGTGCATCCCTAATTTATTTTTTACATTTTTTTTTTGCATTTTTTTTATTTGGTATA
>NW_017306412.1:2402658-2410771 GCF_000935625.1 Nanorana parkeri | reverse complement strand
ATACTTTTTATTTAATAGAAAAAAAAATTAGATGTTTTTTTTTACTTTCAGGGCTAGTTCACACCAGCTCCAGTGTGAACTAGCCCCCCCCCTCCCACTACAGCGCCTTCCCCATCCCTCTGTCTGAACTGCGGTCCGCAAGTATCAAAAACACTGCATGTGGCGGGCCATCTTCTTTCTCCCTGGGCTCCCCCCAACTGGCCGAACACCAGGGCCCGGTCGCAAATGCGACCGCTGTGACCCTGGTAATTTTGTATTGCTGGGACTTGTAGTCCTGCATTGCTGGTGGTATTCTGCATTGCTGTATAATGATGTAATACAGTAATGCAGAATAGCTCCAACTATTCAGGACTACAAGTCCCAGCAATACATTATAATGTGAATAAATATAAAACCAGCAGCTGCTTCTTACTCCCACTGTGTGTCCCAAGAGTACACTATACACACCCCAGTCACTGTGTGTCCCAAGAGTACACTATACACACCCCATGCACTGTGTGCCCCAAGAGTACACTATACACACTCCATGCTCTGTGTGCCCCAAGAGTACACTACACACACTCCATGCGGACTGCTCGCACCTGGTAGGTAAACACCAGACTCCGCTCTCCTCCTCTGGCCGCACATAAGCGGCCCCCTACCGGTGACCGGCAGCACCCCCTGTGGGCCGGACAGGTGTCTCCCGCATAGTACAAAGCGGAGCATCCCGGTGCAATGACAGCCTGTCCCTTGTGACCCGGAAGTTTATTCCTATGCACAGGGCGTCTGCTTGCTGCCCACAGCGCCCCCTGCCAATGCAGAATACAAACTCTTATTATCCACGAATCCGCTTCAAAATTCAGCCAACCTGGACTCGTACATGCAGAGCGGCGGGGGATGGAGCGGCGCTTTCTGGAGGGGGGACAGCATGAGGAAGCTTTCGGGCCCTCTGCTTCCTCTCTGGGCCCCCCCAACAGGCAGAACGCCAGGGCCCGGTCGCAATTGTGACCGCTGCGACCCTGGTAGTTCCGCCAGTGATACCGTAGTTACAAACAGTTGCATAGATGTTAAGGCTGAATAAAGACACAGATCCATCCAGTTCAATGTGTGTGTGTGTACATGTCACTAAGAGTACCTATACCCTTGTATATTATTTACTGAGGAAGACATCTAAAACTTTTTTGAATGAGTCTATACTCTCAGCTTATACCACTACCTGGGGAAGGGAGTTCCACAATGTTGCAGCTCTAACAGTAAAGATTTCCCTACACAGTTTGAGATTAAACCTCTTTTCTTCCAATTTTAGGTGATGGTCTCTTGTCTTCTTAAGTGAACTTACAGTAAACAGTGTATTACTGGTTCTACCATCACCATTAAACAATTTTTACAGTACAATCATATCCCCTCTTAATCACCTCTTTTACAGAGTGAAACTTTCCTCCAGCCCACTTATTAATTTCATTGTCCGTCTCTGGACTTTCCTAAGCTCAAGAACGCCCTTTCTGTGGATCGGTGACCAAATCTGAACCGCATAATGTAGATGCGGCTGAACTAGTGTTTTATATAGTGGCAGAATGATGGGTTTGTCTCTAAAAAAACCACCCTTTTTTTTCCATGACAGAAATCTGCTAGCCTTATTTGCTGCAGCCTGGCATTACATGCTATTGCTAAGTCTGCAGTCTAATAGGACCCCCAAATCTTTTTCCACCCCTGATTTTTCCAGAAAAGCTTCTGCTAATGTGTAGCTTGCATGCATATTTTTAAAACCAAAATGCATGACTTTACATTTTTCCTTTTTCAATACACTTTATTGGATTTTAAACAATTTACAAACAACAAACATACGCAACAAACACCACTTCCTACACCCCAAGAACATTACATAAGCAACTATAAATATAAAACTTGCATAAGTTGACACACCATCTATTCCTCTGGTGTAAACGCTTCCCCTGTTCATCATCCATTCTCCCTACCTAATTGTTCTCCCCCCCGTACAAAAAACAAAAATGTTAAACCTCCGCCCCTCCTAAAAATAAAACCCCACACATCAAGCCCTATCCTCAATCAAGTAGTGCTGTATCAAAGTCCGCAGACAAACAGTTTTGCATCCATGACTTTACATTTCAATATTAAACCTCATCTGCCATGTAGTTGTCCACCCTTCATCTTGTCAAAGTCTTCCTGTAATTCTGCTATGCCTTGTGTTGAGTTTATTACCCATCAACAAACACTGAAACAAGGCTATTAATACTAACCTAAACATCATTGGCCCTAAGACAAAACCTTGGGGCATGCCACTCACAGCACTGAGCCATTTATCAATACTCTTTGGGCACATTCCTGTAGCCAGTGCTCTATCCATGTACACACCAAATCATCAATGCCCATAGATCATAGTTTGTATATTAAGCATTTATGGGGTACTGTATCAAATGCTGTAGCAGAATCCAGATACAACATGTTACTGGCTTTGATGCAATTATATTGCTACTCACCTCTTCATAGAGCCTTAATAGGTTGGTCTAACAAGAACAGCCTTTCATAAATCAATGCTGGTTGTTACCTATGGTACCATAACTACAGGAAAATTCATGAATTTAGTCCCTAACCATTCCATACCATAATTTGCATATTACTGATGGTCTGCAGTTCCCTGGTAGACAACCATTTTTTGAATATTGGTACAGCATTTGCTTTATGCCAACCAGTTGGTACCTTTCTAGTCAGTAATGAGTCTTTAAAAATTAGAAACAATGATTTCACTGTAACTTAGCTCATTAAGTACCCATGTGTGTAAGTTATCTGGTCATGGGGATTTATTCACATAAGCTTTTTCAAGTCTGTTTTGAACCCTTACTTCCATCTACCACTTCGCTATATGGTATATTCAGCACATTACTATTCGCATTCTCGTTTTGTTAATTAAACCTGTTGTTTTCAATAGGATATACTGAGGAGAAGAATATCTTATTTAATACCTCTGTCTTTTCCACGTCATTTGCTTGCTCTACTTTTATGGGACCTATGTGTTCTTTTTTCACCTTTTTACTGTTTTTATATTGGAAGAATTTTTTATGCGTTCTTTTCTGTGGCAATGTGTTTTTCATATTATATTTTAGCTGCCTGGATTGAGTTTTTACATCTTATTTTATTATTTGTTTTATTACAATTTTTAAATGCTAGTTTTTTTTTTATTGATATGTTGTTTTACTGTCAGATTCAGTAATATAAATTCAACTTTTAGATATAACGTTTGTTCTTTTATATTTGTTACGGACAGGTATACACTGTCGAATGTCATTGTTTAGTATATCCTTAAAATGTTCCCACTGGTCCTCTGTGTTCTTTGTTAGAAATATTTTTGTCCCATTTAGTATTAAACAGTAGGGTGAGCAGCTTATCAAAATTTGCCCTTTTTAAGTTTTAACCAGAACTCCAGGTAAAAATGTTATTAACCATTGCACTGTGGCTAGCATTGCACTTCAAGGGCTAAGTGCTTGTTTTTGTCTAGTGACAAAATTAAAAGTTATACTCATCCAATCTTCAGAGCCGGCTTGCTCTTCCCCTCCATTGCAGTGGTGTAAGATGCCTGAGTCATCACGTTCTATACACAGGGGGTTATTCACTAAGCTGCCGAAGGCACTCAAATTAATAACCGAACTGAAGTAAAGTGAGCTGAACTGCCTGCTGACCGGCCACTGTATTACAACGACCAGTCCGCTGGCGCATTATTCTGGGAAAATGCACCAGCACACCCCACCATGAATGTTTGTGTGCACGTGGCTGCGGCCACTGCTGCTGCGGCTCCCACTGTCATTAGACAGTGGATATCCACAGCTTTACACACAGAGCTGATTGGTTTTTGTCATACCAACATGCCTCTCTTTTCTGTAACTTACTGCAAATGCAATCACCCTGTGATCACTGTTACCCAAGTTTTCCCTAACTGCCATGTCAGCAACCAGCACTACATTGTTTGAAATTATAACATCTAAATGGCATTTTTACTGGTTGGGAATTCCACTAGTTGATCCATGAAATTGTTCTGGACCTAATTATATGTACCTAAAGTAATGTGTTCTACAGGGGAAACTCGAATAATTAGAATATCGTCCAAAAGTAATTGCAGTAAGTGCTGCAAAAGGGGCCCAAACCAAGTACTGAGTACATATGCATGCTTGTACTTTTCAGAGGTCCGATATTGTTCTATGTACAATCCTTGTTTTATTGATTGCATGTAATAATCTACTTTTTTGAGGTTGTGGATTTGGGGTTCTTGGGGTTTTTATGAGCTGTAAGCCATAATCATCACAATTATGACAAATCACGGCTTGAACTATCTTGCTTTGCATGTAATGAGTCTATCTCATATATTAGTTTCACCTTTTAAGTTGCATTAGTGAAATAAATGAACTTTGCATGATATTCTAATTATTCGAGTTTTACCTGTATATGTATATAGGTTCCAGCATCCCAGTGATATGCAAAACATAATAATGTGGATCTGCCCAAGGGGTTATTGTGCGGAGGTGACGCACTTTCATCACACTGGGATTTCATCTGATGGATATTTTATTATTTGCTATAAACTAGACCAATTTCATGGGACACTTTATTGCACTTTAATACACTATTACATTTGTATTGCATACATGTTGGGGAACTTGTTTGTGTATATTTGATTAGTAGGGGGTTACAGTAAATTTTTAGAGCACAGTGCATTTTTGGTATTTATATTTAATATATGCAAAGTGAGGATTATGGGACTTTCAAGGTATTAAAGGTGACTCATAAGTTATACACAGTATAGTTTACGTTAGCAGCCGTTATTTTAACAATCATAACATTGTACAAAATTTACCCCAATTACAATAAGGCTCACATATAGTAAGACAACGTTAAACAGTACACCACCTTACTCATTTTCTGCCATGTGACTTCCTGTTGTGGATCTTTCCAAAAAATTCCAAACAATTTTTATAGCGCTGACAATACATTTTGTCTAGGGGCAAAATGTATGGTATAGAATGTGTGCAAATGTTTACCATAATCTGTTATTACCAACACAAGAGGGAAAACCCAGAGAGGTGTTGACATAACGTGCGGAAATTGCAGTGAAAAATGTTTTGTAGAATTTCACCATTTTTGCAAAATGCTTTGGAATCAACAGCGAAGGTGAAATTAGGATGGCTCAGACTGATTTAGGGGGATGAACTTGGAGAGGGGTTCAAGACAAGAAGAGAAAAAGAGTCAGTAAGTGACAGTTTTCCAATAGGGGAAGGGCCATGAGAGGACGTCAGAAAAGAGAAGAGTGACCTCTTCCTTCTTCCAAAAGGGTGGGCATGAGGAGAGCCTGGAGAGGAGCATCAAGAGTCTTTCTGACTTCTGGTGATGAAAGTCGTGCGATGTTTGTAAGGTTTATGGCCAGCTTAATTCTCCACCAGAGATTGTTTGATGATAGTCACATTCACTGCCCATGACCATGCCTACTTTTAACCACACACTTAAAACCACATTCCCCAATTGTAGCCACATCCACACACTATGCACCCATTTTAACATGCTCTAAAACAATTGGCCACTGAATTTTGGAACAAGAAGCATACAGTAAAGAAAAAATGCCCTGGGCACTATGCAGTGCAGTGCGGCAAACCATGTGTGTGATCATGTTTTGTGTGGTGCAGAGAGCAGGGATTGGGAGTATGTAACACACAGAGCGCAGGGGTCAGATTTACATAATACATGGAGTGCATGGGGCCAGGAGTGCATAACGCATGGAGTATAAGAGTCAGGAGTATGTAAGTTAAAATACAGGTGTCCTGTGTGTGGTGCAGAGAGCAGGGATCAGAAGTATGTAACATACAAAGTGCAGAGGTTAGGAGTGTGTAACACAGAACACAGTGAGCAGGGATCAGGAGTATGTATCATACAGAGTACAGGGGTCAGGAACAAGTAATGCATGGAGTATAGGTGTCAGGAGTAGGTAACACATGGATTACAGGGTCAGAAGTAGGTACTGCAGAGAGAGCAGGGATCAGGAGTGTGTAATGCACAGAGTGCAGGGGTCATGAGTACATAATGCAGAGAGTCCAGGGGTCAGGAGTACATAATGCTCAATTCTACCCCCAGTACAAATTCCCCACTCCCATTCACCCTAGTACAGACTGCCCCCAAAATACCCCCCTTTGCAGACCTTCTACCACCCAATACAGACTTCTCTCCCTCCAAGTATAGACATTTCCCCACCTCCTCCCCAGTACAGACCTCTCCCGCCACCTCCCCAGTACAGACCTCTCTCCCCACCCTCTTCCCCAGTACAGACCACAGAGCCAGCAGCACAGTACAGTGAGTGCAGAAGTCCTCCCCTCAGCAGTGTCATGTAAGGAGCTTAGAGGAGCTCACCTCAGCTCTGCTGCACACAGCCACTGTATCTGAGGTTTGAGTGACTGCAGTGTGAATTGTATTGGAGTGCCACAAATTAAAAAGAAAATATGGTGGTCATGACGCTGGGACCCAAGACATCCCATGGCTCAGGTACCTGGTGCCACAACACACACATGCTGTAGCACCAGGCAGCTGGTGACATCTCAGTGGACCCCCGTTTTTGGGGACAGAACCCTCAAAACTAGGACTGTCCCTGGAAAATTTAAATCAATGGTAACCATTTATACATTTCTATTTATAAATGTTTTCACACAAGATTCACCCATTTTTCTAATAGGATTAAATTAGAAAATGTTTGAATCTTGGATGGAAGCAGTGTGAATATTGTGTGAAAACATTTATAAATAGACTCCTAGGTATCAACTTAGTATGGCACACTTGACAACCCGATCTGGTAGAAATTTGCATACATACATAAGCCAAATATTACAGTTTGGGCCATTTAGCTGTCACACCAAACGACTGCAATATGCAGCTAATGGAATAAATGTGTCATAGTATTCATATACAGTGCATACATTAACATAGTCTAACTGATATCCCTATGGATCACAAGTGAGTTCAGCTCTATCTATACATATGTTGATTATCTAAACCTGTCAAATTACAGGTGCTGTGTAATGAGCACATCTATGTCATATTATATTAAATTTAGATGATTGTTTTTAAGCAACTGTAATTTCTGCCTTAGTTAAGCTTGCACACAGCATGCCTTGTAAGAAGACTCTGATACTAGAACAACAAAATGCAAGCCTGACTGCTTGTAGTCAAAGTGAAAGGAATATTTATTGAGCCTTTATTTGCCATATGTAATGGCACTGTAGGGACAATATACTGTATATTTAGGTGCACATATATGAGCTCATGTAGGGCAGTCATTTCACTTGCACTCAAAATGAAACATTTAAGTTGTACATTATCTTCTAAAGTGATGGGCCGAACACCCCTCCCTAAACACACATCAACCATCAAAAGTTCAAATTCGAACTCAAATGCAAGTCTATGGGGCTAGAACTTTGAAAATCAATTGACCCCATTTTGAAAGCTTATTTGCAATTTATTGGCCATAAAAAGGTATGCGGATTCTGGTACTGCCCTCGGAGACATATATAATGAGAAAAAAACTTTTACAAAATACCGTTTTTGAAGCAGCACTGATTTTAACATCACTTAAAGTTAAACAATAAAAATTAAACATTCCTTTAAATATCGTGCCTGGGGTACCCTTATACTGTTTGTATAGATACTGTATGTATAGAACCTGTTGCAGCAAAAATTACATTTGTAAAGAAAAAAATGTATGAAAAAAAAAAGCATGCAGTTCCCCCTCCCAAACAGTACCAGACCCCTTAAGTCTGGTAGGAAAGTTAGGAGGGACCCCATAAAAACGTGGGGTCCCCCTTAAAATTCCATACCAGACCCTTGATCCGAGCATAGGCCTGGCAGGGCCAAGAAGGGAGGGACGAGCGAGCGCCCCCCCCCTCCCCATGCTAGGCCACATGCTTTCGGCACTGGGAGGGTGCTTTTCCAGGGTCACCCCTGGAAAAGCACCTTGTCCCCATGCCAATAGGGACAAGCACCTCTTCCCCTCAAGCCCTGGGGCGTTGGTTGTGGAGGTGCGGGCAGGGGGCTTATTCACATAAGGGTAAAATATGCCCCTTAAATATAGGGGTCTTTTGGAGTAACC
>NW_017306412.1:2399644-2402523 GCF_000935625.1 Nanorana parkeri | reverse complement strand
CCCCAAAAAAAAAAAAATGACACTCGCCGTCCCGTCCGTTCGCGACAAACTCCTTACGCAGTATGGCATTTTGACAGATACCGGCAACATATAAATAATTGGGCGGAGCTAGCTGTGACAGCTCTGAGAAAGGGGGTGTGTCCCCGAAAACGCGATCCGCCATGGTAGCGTGTCTCTGCAGACTAGCAGAGCTTCTGGTCTGTCTCTCATTGTCTTCCACTCCACTGCTTTTTATCCTTGCTCCATTTGTGAGTATATATTTTGTATACTTCTTTTACCAATAAAAATATTTTATTGCACCAGGTCAGGTTTTCTTTGTGTTCTATGCAGCTCCGCCAAATTGTTTACAGTTGTACGGCATCTGACAGGTGAGCCATGATTGGGCAAAGTCATCATGACTTTGCCCAATCATGGGTCTAACAGAGTACTTGGTCAGGTGCAATGCTTTAGCCAATCAGGGCTCACAAGGTTCCTTGTGGGGCACTCAGCGGCACACACCAAGTGCACGCCCTGACAGTTCGCTGAACACATGAACTGCCAATGTTTGAGACTGCCAATGTCTGCTGATGTTGAGTACCTTTCAAGGCATAAATATTTTGTAATGTTGATTGAATCACACAAAGGACAGACAGGAAATGTTTCCTGAAATCACTTAAAGCTATTTCCTATCTCCTAATTCCCTGTTAATTTAAGTTTTACTGCCCACCTTGACTGTTAGTAACTAACTAACATCCCCTGCCTAAATCCTGCTACCTGTTTATATGTCAATGGCTAAGGTGAGGTGATAATACATAAGAAGAATGGGTGACACTGTTAATTAGCAAGTACTGCATTCTGTAGATTTGTGACTCTATGTTATGCCAAATGAGAAAATGAATGACAGCTGCTGTATTGACTCAGCATGGTAATGCCCTGTTAATATAAAGTTAATATTCTTGAGAATGTACAATATGAGATACACTGTGACTAAATCTACCCATTTAGATGAGATGACATGATATCTTTGTCTGTGGGTTACTTTGTATGACCAGCGGTCAAATGTTCAAGGTGCAACATTGATCCATCAGGTTGGAAAACCTGTACCCGTTCTTTCCTGTGTTATGTGACAATGTTAGTATTTGCCCATGCCTCTAATTTACCCTCTCATCTCCATTCACTACTGCAGGATCATTCTGCTAAGCCAACCATTCTTTTTAATAGACGTGCTGGAAGAGTGGAGTATCTAAAGTGGAGTGGATAGTGCCTGTAAATGTAGCTGCCCTTTGATATCTAGGGTATGGTGTTTGAGAGCTAATGTGTTCAAAAGTAAAAGCCATCATATAACAGCAATCCCTGTGTACACAAGTTCTCAATGATGAGGGTAAAGGGCATGTCTCAGACCATAGTCTCTTGAAAGTGCTGCAGAGTATAACACAATTTTAATGTTCTGCAGACAAGTTTGAATTGGATTGGAGAAGGGTAAAACCCCTACTTTTATATTACATTACTTTAATGTGATGGTTCTGCCTTCACTATACAAAGACACAGGCTTTTTTCCTTAGGCAAATAAATCAGATATGCAGCCAGTTAGTTCCACAGATTGTCTGTCTCAGTCAAATTTTACAACTATTCCCAGGAGAAGCACAATGATGCAGCACAGCCATATTCAAATACAAACATATTCCCACTCAAAGACAAACATTTTTTACAAAGCCAATCAAGCATGCTAATTTCCACTGCCAAATCTGCAAATTCACTCCCACAGGAAGAGAACGCTGAGCAAAAATACAATCTATCCTGACACATCTGTTCAAATGGCCTAAAAAATTACCATAGACACATAGGAATTAAATCTCAAAGACAAGAGTATGTGCGCATTCCATCACTCTCACAGACATGCATTAATACAGTCAATTGCAGACAAATAAACTAAACAATGTGGTTTGCCCAGAGTGAGATTTAGACTAGGCAGATTGATGGGTACCCTAATTTCTGTAAATATTGCCTGATCACATTCTGCTTAACATCAGTTCTTTTTTGAGCCCTTACATTGTTATTCACCTGCAACCTACACAGTGGTTGACTGCTTCCCCACTTCTTGATGTCTAATCAGAGAGTGAGAAAACCAATAGGCATGTAACCCCACAGAAAATGTTTTTCGTTTCAGGTGATTCAGATTTTTATTTCTTTCATTATTCAAATTTCGGATCCAAAATTCAGTTTTGTTCTGTTTGTTCGGATTTCAAATCCGTCCAAATTTTCTTTTCGGAAAGATTTACAACAGGAAGTCACATAACCGTGCCTGTAATGCAACCCCCAACAGCCAAAAAACCCATCTGAGAAGAGAAGAGTCACATGTCTGATTTAGTTTTGTTTTGAATGAAATTCGGACAGATCCAAATTTTTGTTATAGGAACATTCAAATTCATTTCCATTCGGACGCGTTCGAATTCGGAGATTCAGATGCATCCGAATGTCCAAATTTTAAGAAATTTATACGAATATCCATTCGGAAAAAATGAACATGACATGTTTAGAAACCAATTGGGATTTCCCATTTAAATGACTGACAGTAGAAAAATGATTCATGGCAAGATCCCCCAATGTCATTTGTGCATAACTATTCAATTAGGTATAATTATGTAACAAAGCAATTATGAGGGATGACCAAATCTTCCTGGGTTTGGTTCATCTTGATCGAAGTTCTGAAGTTCAAAAACCCCATAAAAGCCTATGTGGGGACGATCCATCCAACCCTGCAATTCTTTGGCTCTTGTGACTCAGCTGACCACTAAATTATGGACTGTTTTTCATTTCTGGTTTGTGATTCATGAACTTTGTGAATCCAGAAAATTTGTCATGAAGCTATAGTATTGGTAAGCCTGAATATCAGCCCTATT
>NW_017306412.1:2293230-2399601 GCF_000935625.1 Nanorana parkeri | reverse complement strand
CAGTATATAAAATTATGTCATTACACAATAAGGAAGAATATTAAATTGTTACTTGGTAATGCATGTAATCATAACAAATAACTGGATCAAGCGATTGAATAGCTCCATTGGCGCGAGTTGACATTTTTATAAAATAGAGTAATAATAATAATGATAATAATAATATTTAAAAAAACAGCAGGCCCACAGAAATGTGACTCTGTTAAACAGCTCACCTGGAAACCTGGATGTAAATGTAAAAATGTGCTGAAATCTAAGAAGGTCTCTGCTGATGAAGAGTGCTACAGATCTATGTTGTTTAGCCTACGTCAAACTTTACACCTTTGGAAAATGATCATCCCTGGATGTTTTGGATATGTTATAAAAATGATTTTGCCATCAAAAGATCGGTACATTGCACTAACTGTGGGAAATAAACAATACAACCTTTAAAGCCTTCAATCAATGTTTTCATTGTAGTTTTGGATAAAGTGAAGAAAAGGTAATATTTCTATCAATTTTTATTTGTGCCTATAAACTTATTGGGGGGATTTTCACTTGTAGTGGATGATTGTGGAGCAGTTAATGCAAGAGTAGACAACCTCAGCACTCCAGCTGTAACAAAATTACAAATCTCCTCATGTCTCTGCCTCTAGGATGCATACCCATGGCTGTCAGAGTCTTGCAATGCCTCATGGGAAGTTCCAAAACAGCTGGAGTGCTAAGGTTGCCTACCGTGCATTAACTGTTAATGCTTAACAAGAAAACATCCCTATAATTTCAATATTAAGTCAGGGACTGAAAAGGGGGGGTGGGGAGGGTGGTCGTGTATTTAGCCAGGGACTGAAAATAGGGGGAAGTACACATTGGCAGTATGTTATACTACCATGCTCCTTTACCAGCTGTAATTGGTTAAAAAAACATGTTTTTATCAAATGTGATGGGTTAAGTATGGATGATACTTTTTCCCTGCAAACTATATGAGGGACAATGTCCAAATCTCCTTCGCCTTATGATAGGACTACTGCAGGGTGCAGTATGTGCCTAAAGATCATTAATGCCAGTTGTAAAAATAGGTGGCTGGGCGCATCAGCTGTACAGAAGACTCAACTGCAGTTAAAGGAGAACTATGGGGTCAGTGTTTTTCCCCATAGTTCTCCTCAGGGTAACGGAAGGACACAAACTAGCGTCCTCCCGTTACCCTAAGCTCAGTATACCGCGAGCTACAGCTCGTGGTATACTGAGACGCTGGAGCAGATCCCGACATTAGTGGTGGGATCCGCCCAGCTGCGTGAGTGACAGCTGGCTCTGCCTATCTAGAGGCAGAGCCAGCTTTTCCCGCCCCTACCACGTCCGTTCCGCCAGTCAGCGCTGGCAGATCGGAGCGGGGAGAGGGGAATCCAGCCCCTCCCCCTGTCACGGCAGAGAGCCGTGACAGGATTGAGAGGTGAGCGAACCTGGTATGTGTTCGCTCACCTCCCGATCTACTGAGCCGACCTGTGACAGTCTCATTGTCATAGGTCGGCTAGAACTATGAGGTGAGTGGAAATCACTCATCTCATAGTTCTCCTTTAAATGTTTTCTTCCATATTTTACTGTTTTCTTTTTACATGTCATTTAAAAAAAAATGGATATACATTTACTTTGTGTCCATGTGTATGTACCCTTTTCACACACTGATAAAAAGTTTAACACCCATTAATAATATAATATCTATCAATATCTGCTCCTAGTGACAGGACAAGAAATGGGGTGGAGTTATAGTCAGACAATAGAAATAGGGAGTCTCCCCAGTAAGGGAAGGGCAGACAGCAATAAAAAAAATTGTAACAGAGGTTATAACCCCTCCCAATCTAACTAAAATATGTACATTCTTAAGTCATAACAAAGAGTGTACATTTATGAAGTACAGAGTTAAATAAATGGTCTAACTTAACAGCCTCCTGGCTGGCCATTGTAGAAAAACAGCCAGCCGGGAGCTTCCTAGATCTTAGCGGGCATATTTAAATGTCCCGTCAGCCACGCCCACTCAAGCACGCAAGCAAAAACCTGCCCAAATTCATAGAGCCGGTGGATCGCTTCTATAAGGTGCTGGTATGTACACCAACCCCCCTCCACGGTCCCCCCTCCCGCTGTCCCGCTGGTCCCCGGCTCCGCTGTGCCCGGTGCGAGCCCGGGACCAGCATGGTGGCTCTGTGACAAGGGATCAGAGGGAGATCGGTACACAGTCACCCCCAGGTCCCCTCTCCGGTGTCAGAATGCGGAAGTGATGTATATTACATCACTTCTGCACTCTTGTGTCACTCTCCAGCTTCAGAAGCTGGAGAGAAGCTGATGAAGCAGATCTCTGCTTCATCAGCTTCTTTGGGGGTCTCTAGGTGACATTAGGGGTCTTGGAGACCCCTGGTGTCTCCATAAAGAGGACCTGTCACATCTCTTTGCTATCACATAAGGGGGTTTCTTAGCCCCCTATGTGATAACAATAGAGTTAAGTGGAAAAAAAATAGGAAAAAAAGATTAAAGTCACACATGAAAAATAATTTTTTTTTTTTTTTTAAAGTCCTCACCCATACATACACATGTGCAAAAATGCATCGGGTGCACATACGTGCGAAAACGGCGATTGCGCCAATTACGCTGCACATGTTACATATCACCGCGAACGTCACAGTGGGAGCAATAATTCTAGGGCCAATAATCACTGATAACACTAAACTGATGAGCGGTAAAAGCTTTTAAAGCGTCGCCTATGGTCAATTTTGGGTATGGTAGTTTATTGCAATTTCGTGGGTGCGCGCAATTTTAAAGCTTGACATGTTTGGTGTCTATTTACCCAATGTGACCCTGTCTTTTATATTTTACAAAAAAATTGGGTAATAATAATTGTATTGTAACATAATGTAAAAAAAACAACTTTCTTTTTCAAAACGTTCAGTAATTTTCCCTTAATATAGTAAAAAATACAAACCCCAGTAGTGATTAAATACCACCAAAAGCAAGTTCTATATGTCCCCAAAAAATGGTATAAAATTAATTTCAGTACAGCATTGCATGACGGAATAAACGTCAGTAAGTACTGCAGCGCTGAATACTGAAAAATGGCCTGGTCAGGAAGGGGGTGAAAAACACCTGGTCTTCAAGTAGTTAAAAGAAGCAAATAACAAAAGACCTGTGACTCTGGAAAAATTTACCAGTTTTGGTCCAGTGGAAGGCAAAACAAAATCTATCAGGCAACTGTGACCGATCTTGACTTACAGAGAGGGAAACATCCTCCCTCCTGAAACTTAAAAGAAAGTTGGACTGATTCCCTGGGTTAAAATACAAATACATTATGCTTTAGAACCTTTATCTGTAGATACCACTGGTTTTACCGGAGGATGCCATTCTTTCCTGTAACGTCTATACTTGATGTTGTCATACTACCTCTTGTAGTGGTGCACCCCACAACATTAAAGCAAATAGACACACATATTTATCTCTTTATAGTCTTGTACCCCACTTTATCATTTGTGACTGATTTTGGCTTCAAAAGCTTTAGAACATAATTTTCTAACAACCACAGCCCTCATCCCAAAGTCTTCAACAGACTTGTATTGCAGAGGAACATACGTGGTCAACGGGTGTGTTACTGAGTGCTGATTACTGAGAGCAACGGGTCTAACTCCTTTATAAGTTCTATGAATTAAAAAATACATTTTCAACATTTTTATATTGAACTTTGCGTGTGCATATAATAATTTAAAGTGAATGTGATATACTAAAACAAGTAACAATCAAACGCAAAGAGAGAGTGCCTCGATCCTCTACATTAAATAACACAAGTTTAATATTAAAAACATGTAAGATGCACTCCCATTGATTAGAAGAAGAATGGGCATGTAAACAGTCATCACTGATGGTGGCACCATCAGTGATGGGAATAGCTCTCCACACTTCTCTTTACTTGACCATGGAAAGTTGACAGCGCATGCCATGTCCAATGAAAAACATGATCCACACTGAAGTACACTGTGCTATAAAAAGTACCTGCCCACTTCCTGTGTGAGTTTGTTAACCCTGCAATCTGTTTTGATGGTGGTATCTTGTTTGTCATGCTAATTCTCCCCTCTGTTAGTTAATGCGATATGTGCCCTCTCCCCTCTGTTAGTTAATGAGATATGTGCCCTCTCTCCTTGTGTTTTGATTGTTACAGTATTCTTTAGGAATCCCTTGTGCTGATCAGAGAGCTACAAGATTGGTGTTTTACACACTGGAATGAATTTATATGGACTGCCATTATGGACTAACTAGTGTAAACTTTTAATGCTTTCTTTGTATAGTAAAACAGGTGTCAGTAGCCAGCAATCAATAAAAGCCTGTATCTTTAGGAAGCCTAGCTTATAATATCATTCACTCTGAATGGTGGGTAATTTTGTTGCATCAATATTTATAGTCTATTAATATCAGGGTATTACAGGTCTTCTCAACAATCACCATTGACAATGTTACCAGTTTTTGGCACAGCAAATGCTAACTGAATAAATAACATTGGTACTTATTCACTTCTCAGCATTTCTGGCAGTTGCTGACAGAGTGGGTAGTATTACATTCCAACACAAAGTTCAGTTTACTATACAATAATTATGGATTACAGTAATTTACTCTCTCCTACCATATACTTTTCAACCATGAGAGGGATTTAGTTTAATCACTTGCATTCTCACTCGTCATACAACGTTGTACTATATGAATTATACTTTTCCATATTTTGCAGTGCTGGTCTTTTCTCTTAAGGCAGAAGTAAAGCATTTTTTTTAAAAGGTGCCCCAGGAGCTTTTAGCCATAATGTGCTTGCATGCACAGCATACTAACACATTCTGGCAGACTTACCTGCCAAACCATTCCCCTCCAGTGATGCTCACCTCCTTCACCAGCATGTCCATCTTTATCCCGTCTTCTTCCAGGATTTGAGTTTTCATCCGCTTGATTGGCCGGGCCCCAAAGATGCAACTCCCGCGTATGTGCATGGGACTTCTTCATCTCAGTATGCCTGTACACTGCAAGTCTGTACACTTAGTTGTGCATGCTCTACTGTGTACAGAAAAAAGTGCTGAATGAGAATCAGAAACTCTTTTTTTTACCTTACTTTCACTTTGAGGTCTTAAATATCAAATTCTTCGAGGGTGTTTTATTTGTTTTTTTTTTAATAAAAAGTAGCAAACTTAGGACATGGCTAAAAAATTGAGACTGCAGAATGCGTATACACAGTAACGGCTCAAAATGCATATAGACCATTACCACAATGGAAGTCTTTTCATGTTTCTGCACAGAAGCTTAAAGAACTACAAAGTTTCTATCGTTCTTTTAAGCAGCTCCTCACAGCACCACAAATGTTAGACTTTCTTCACAGTGTCAGGATCCAATACAGGAAATGTCTTTTGCCTCACACACACTTCCTAATAATCCCTTGCACCGTAAACAAATCATTACTCAATCATTAGGCTGGCAATAAATTGGTATTAACAAATCTGTCCAGGTCTGATACCCAAGGGGATCCTGGAAACCAGCTTGAAAATCTGTGAAATCCAAAGTTATCAGTGAATCCCACTGAAGTCTATTGGGGGGAAATCTTGATGCTGAATTCTGGCCATTTTCAAAACTAATAGACAAAAAGGGCATGGAGAGATGGCAAAGGACATAGGGGATATTTAATGAAGCAAAACTATTTTAAAAATATCGTAGAGCAAGGAGTGGGTCACATATTTTGGATGTGTAATTTAATTTTACTTTTTCAATAAGCATGACTTATATACAGCGAGAATAAGTTGCAGTACGTAAGTACTTGAATAGGCAGGAAATAGAAAGATACATGACAGGTTTTACTTAGCAACAAAACATCGTATTGCAGTGTGTATTATCTGAGAGATAATATCTATATTTTTTTAAATGTATTAATTTATTTCCTTAAAGTCAGGGAACTGGTGGCATAGCCGCCAGATGAAACCCTATGGTCATAGGCTGCCCACCGTTCAACAATGCAGGCAGGAGCCAATTTGCTGGGGAATTTCTACAGCCTGGGGAAAGGAAAAGCAACAGCAAATATCAAATGTAGACTACAATCCCTCAATTTCACAAACAACTTTATGTGGGAGCAATTATATCTTTTATATGAGTGGGGCAATAGTTGTCAAGATTTTTACCTACTTTAATGCATTTAACATTTTCTTATATACAGTACCTGATAAAGTTTTTATATTTGCATGTTATTAATTTTATTTCATGTTTACACACCACCAACATTATGATTCCTTTAGTGCTTACCATGCAGAGTAAACCCTTTACTCTCAACTTTCTTCTTCTCACTTTCTGCATTTTCTGTCACTTCTTGATACTCTTTCTGATCTTTCTTCTATTCCCTAGCATAATTTTTCATTATTTTTCTTCTTAGTTTCTAATCTCTCTTTCTCATTACTTTTCTACTTCCATTTTCTGTACATCGCATGGCCCTCACCATTAAATGAATTGTGCTCTAAAGTGTACCCAACATGTTTTGCCACATAGTTGGTTCATCAGGGGTTTTCGTGACAAAGTGCCATGGGCTGTTCACCCTTCCTCAAAAAAGACCATCCAATAAAAAAAAAATGTCAGGCAAGCCTAAAAGGAGAAATAGAAGTGCTACTACATGGATATAGTAGGTGGTGAGCTTTGCTAATGTCACTCCTTCCTCTTCCTCCAACTTCTTTCCCTCCTCCTCCCTCTACTTCTCATCTCCTTCCTCCATCAACTTTTCTTCCTCCAAATGTAATTATGATATGAGCTGTTTTTTTTCACCATGCCAATGGTGAGGTAATACAGTGTCTGACAAATCCTTTCTCTTTTTGCCCCTCTGCAAGTGCTGCCAATGTACCATTTCCTCCTCATTTTCTTCTAATCCCACCATAACCTCTAAAACTGATGGTGAGGAGTGGGCACAATTACAGGTCACTGCTATCCCCAGGGTTAGTTCACAGAGCTCTGCAGTGTTGGCCTTTTTAATTTATCTGCTGCTGGAGAGGAATAAATGTCCACAAATCACCCCATGCTCAGAATTCGAATGCTAGCTTGGTGAAACTGCCAGCTTTGCAGCTCCTCCCACTCCAGCTTGTGGAACCACCACTTTATGTGAGTTTGACTTGTGCTACACCACAGTAGCAGGCCCCCAGACATAATTTGTTTCCCATAATACCATTCCTGAGCGACCATTATATTGCCCAAAAGGCCATTCCTGTTCAACACCAGGAGTGGGAAGTTGAGGTGCACCTAGGATGAGGGTTTGCATTGTTTTTGGATGAGCGGTGTTTTTGGGTGCACAGTGTTTTTACATTTTTGTCTCAAATAATGCAGTGAGGTGCTGCAAACAAGGTAGCTATTAAACAAACTGTCAACAATAGCTGCCTGATGTGCTCTAAAAATGTTAATTTTAAAAAAGCAAAGCCCCTATTAAAATTATAAGTAGCTAAATGATACCTATTAATGAGCTATCAGATGTTGCAGAGAGTTATTGGTCCTTAAAAGGGTTTTGAATTTAAAGATCTGTGCACACAAGCAACACTGCAATTTAAATAATTCAGTCATGGTTTGTTAAAGTAGATGTAAACCCAACATCTAAATTCTTATAAAATCTTTACCATGAAAATATCACTTGGAAACCTTATTTTTGTTTTAATGGCTAGCTTTTATAAAAATAAAATCTTTTGGTACTGACGTAAAGATCTGTTTGGGGAACTTTGTGTTATGAAGTGACAATGCTCTACGGTCTTTCACAATCTCCTCTCTGGAAATCATGTCTTCTGTCACATGGTCCCCTAAGGAAACTATAAGCTTCTATGCTGATGCACATTGCCCAGGCATATTTCACTGTTGGTCCTGACTACTGAGATTTTCAGGAGCTTTGGGTGAAGTCACTGTGCCTTCCCAGCTGCCTACTGGCATAGCTGGGTGCTCAAAAGAATGTACTCCAGCCCATTGCAGTAGGATTTTGTGTTCCAAGCTACCCCAGGAGACAGTGGTGAGGCACAGTGATATCACCACACCCCTTTGCAGGTGATTTGACTTTGAGGGGTTTCAATAGAGCACACCTTACATTTCCATGGAAGGTCTGCTTTAAATGGTGACAATAGTGGAATATGCCTGGACAATTTGCATCAGCTCTCTTTTTGGAGAGCATGTGACACAAATATATGTTTTTCAGTATCTTTCTTTGCTGAAAGCTTCTTAATACACACATACTATATTACTTCAGATGAAAAAAAGTGAAATGCAGTCCTAGCACTTAGTTTTGATGCAAAACAGTGGTCATTTCAATTATTTAGATTTACTAATCTTTGCTGCAGGTGTTTTATTATATTTTCTTAAATAGGAGGAAGACGTTTATTTCAATACTAATATAATAGGAATTCTATAAACAACATATGAATAAATAAACCTGCTAATAATATGGTAAATATAACTTAATCATGCATAATGTATTAGACTGTAAAAAAGTCTGAAATTATCAATGCTTATTTAAAACTTCATGACACTGCATGCTTAAGAAATGAACAATTTCTTTGTTAATTGCTCTAGTTTTCTGCCACCACAATTACGGATTCATGCAAGATTTTTTTGAAATTGTCTGGTTGAAGTTTACTTTTATGAATATGTATTAGTCTGTCTCATATTCCTTGTAGGCTGATACAACATTTACCCTTATCTCAGACTAATTTGAGCTTTTGTTTTGACATGAAAAATTGTTGCCTTACAGGGACAATATCTGCGTGCTTCAGACTTTCTTCAACAAGAGATAAATACATTATCCGCAGGATGCTGATATTATTGTGATTTACAGCAATAATCTAAGTGTTTTAAGCTATTAGTATAAATTACAATGTTTCCCCCCACAGGTTAAATTATATTCAATCCTGTAAAAGCACAGTTGTTTATATATTTTTGTCGTTCCCATTGTTCTACTTTTTGGGCTTTGGTCACTGGATGAAAAGAAAAACTGGATTCAATTAGAACTGTAATTTTAATAGCAACATTGTTATTGTATAACATAACTAGGGCATTTTGCTTGCGGTGAACTCTTTTGCAGAGCATAAAACTGCAGGCCTCCTAGTTGAAATCATAAACATACAAACATGATTAAGATACAGTACTCTATGTGTGTTAGAACTGGGTTTTATAAATTCTTTATTTCAAGTTTTCAGAATTTTGTTAAACATAACTGGATAGATGTGCCCAGGTGGACTCGCAGGTCCGGGCACAAGAAGAACATGAACGACATAACATCAGCATATAATAAAAAGATCCCTACTAGTGTTATTGGAACATATATGTAAGGTGGGGGTATCCTCTCCCGGAAACCCAAGTGTATAGGGGTAGGTCGGGATCACATCCCAGCTTGTGAGTGTGTCCATGTGGACTTAAGGGTGGGTTAGGTAGGAGAGGACAGGACTATCGCCCCGGGGGAAGCGCCACCTCCATCGCCTCGCCGTTAAGGGGAGTCCTGTGGCCTCAGCATTTTAGTTGGGCCAAGCCCTTCAGGACCTGGTGGCCTTCCCCGAGGTCTGTGGGGAGAGTGTAGTCGTGGGGTATTGCTAGTGTTGCCAAAGTCGGGGTAGGGAAGGGGATGGGGAGTGGAGTACAAACAGGGGGGAAGGATAGGAAGGGAGAGGGGGAGTGTGTAAGAGGACTGAAGGGATGAGGACAGTGTTGATCTCAGCTCGCCACTGCCAGGTGTTAGGAATCCATGATCGCGCGGTATTCTGCAGAGGTGAATTCTATCCAGTAATACCAGGAGGCCGAGAATCTGGAGGAGGTGCCTCGGATGGAACTGGTGAGGTCTTCCATATGTCTAATGTCGTTTATTTTGGAGAACCAGAGCTTGACCGAGGGTGGGGATACCTGTTTCCATAGTAATGGAATGCATGCTCGGGCAGTGTTCAATAAGTGGATAAGGATCGATCTAGAGTAACTCTTAGATGAAAATTGGTTATGGTGAAGGAGGAAGAAGGCTGGTTCGAGCGGAACGTCGTGATCTGTGAATTTTTGAGCTATCACTCGAACCTGGGACCAAAATGGGCTTACCAAAGGGCAGGACCAGAAAATGTGTAGCATGTCCGCAGGGGAGGAGCCACATTGCCAGCATATGTCAGGTACATCTCGGAACATCTGGTGTAGTTTGTGGGGGGTTCTGTACCAGCGCATGAGGATTTTATATCCCAGCTCCTGATATTTGTTGCAGATGGATGACTTCAGGGAGAAACCCCAGTTCTCGTTCCCATTGGTCTATGAAGTATAGTGGGAATTCTAGGTCGGTGTTGAGGGCCAGCTGGTAACAAAGGGAGAGTGTTTTGGCTATCGGTCCTGCATCAGCACAAGTTTGTTCGAAAGTGGAGAGATTCCGCAAGTAATTTGGGGGAGCTAGGAGGGATGACAGGAAGTGTGTCAATGGTAGACATCTCCATGTCCCCAGGTTCCTGAGGTCGGGATCGGAGGATTGGGCACCAAGAGCCTGCCAAGATGGACCATTTAAAAAATGCATCACCCTGAATTTGCCCCCGGCCAGAAGACGACGGAAACGTCCGTCCTCTAGACCAGGGGGGAACCCGGGGTTACCTATGATCGGTTGCATGGGGGAAGGCTGTATGGACAATTTCGCCCGAACGAATGCCCGACTGGACACCTGCCATGTGGATCCCACCGTTGGGTGGGATCGGATGGACCTAGGGATAGGCCCATTGCACCATGGCAAGGCTGGTAGAGGAATTTCAGTCGTAAATTGTTCTAGAGCGATCCACGGCTTGATGTCTCCATGGCGGCACCAGTCGATCACTCGGGACAAGTGAGCGGCTATGTAATAGAGGTGGAAGTCGGGCAGAGCTAATCCTCCTGCTGCCTTAGGGTGCCATAGGATCGGCAGCCGGAGTCTGGGAACTCTGCTTGCCCATATAAAATCAGACACCATTGTCTGCAGGGAGCGAAAGAAGGCGCGTGGAATCAGTATCGGGAGGGCTTGGAAGGGGTATAGGAGACGTGGGAGGATGTTTTGCTTGATTATGTTACAACGCCCTGTCCAGGAGAATGCGGAGCGTGACCACCCTTGGAGATCTGTCCTAATCTTTGGCAGTAATGGGGGAAAATTTAAGCTGTACACGTCTGCCAAGTTTCGAGGTATAAGAACCCCTAGGTACTTTAGCGATGTGGAGGACCACCGGTATGGGAAGTTTTGCGAGAGTCGTGACAGCATGGTGGGTGGGATTGTTAGGTTCAGGGCTGCCGACTTCCGAGTGTTTATGTGGTAGTTGGATAGCTCACCATAGCATTGTAGCACCTCTAGTAAGTTGGGTATGGTAGTGTCTGGGGCCGTTAAAAAAAATAGTAGGTCGTCAGCGAATGCTGCAACCTTGTGTGTAGTCCCCCCCACTCTCATGCCCTGGATGTCTGGGTTGGCTCTGATGGTTCGGAGCAGGGGCTCCAGGGTCAAAATGAAAATGAGGGGTGAAAGTGGGAAGCCCTGCCTGGTTCCGTTGGAGATCGGGAATGGGGCTGACAGTATCCCGTTCACGCAGACTCTGGCCGTTGGAAGGGAATATAAGGCCATCACCCACGCCAGCATGCCCAGGCCCAGCCCCACATGCTCCATCGTGAGTCGGAGAAAGGACCAGTCGACCCTGTCGAAGGCTTTCTCTGCGTCTGTGGAAACAATTAAACTCGGGATGGCCTTCGACAGGGCAGAGTGTATGACGTTGAGGACACGGGTGGTGTTGCCCCGGGCCTCTCTGGAGGGAACGAACCCTGCCTGGTCTGCGTGAACCAAAGAGGGGACGTGGGAAAGCAGTCTCATGGACAGGACCTTGGCCAGTAACTTGGTATCCACATTCAGTAGAGAGATTGGGCGGTAACTGGGGCAAACCGTGGGGTCCTTGTCTGGTTTGGGGATCACCACTATGTTAGCCGATAATGCGTCTCTGGGCATAGGTTCACACTCCTGGATTGAATTCAATGCCGCCAGCATGGGGGAGGTCAATATGTCTGAGAAAGTCCTGTAATATAAGAGGGTGAAGCCGTCAGGGCCCGGGGCCTTACCAGCGCTGGTGCGTTTAATGGCAGCCTCTAGTTCCACCGAGGAGATAGGGGATTCTAGGGATTCGCGTACTTCAGGTGAAAGGGTGGGCATGGCGGATGTTTCCAAGTATGCCCGAATGCTACGTTGTCGTTTAGTCAGGGCCTGGGCGTCCCGGGGGCCGGGGAGATTGTGAAGACCGGAGTAATAGTCTCGAAAGGCTGTGACTATATCGTCTGAGAGATGGCACGTCCGGCCAGCGGAGGATTTAATAGCTGGGATGAAGGGGGAGGGTGATGGGGCTGGGGGGTGAAGTACAATGGGAAAGGGATCACCCTCAATTCCTCACTAGAGGATAAATCCAATGACATTAACCAGTGGTAATGATCTATCTAACCTGTTACATAGTTATGTAGCGCTATTGGTAACCATGCAGACATAACTTGAAGGGATATGGCTCTTCAGCTACTTAATAGCTACATTAACAATTGCTCTACATACAGTATAGTCCCAGACACATTCACCTCAGGCGTGGTTTTTCCGTCTGGTTGGTTAGAATGAGGGGGACTAATCACTTTAGTATTTTCGAAATAGAAAAGGTTTTATTGCACAGGGCAATATGGGAAGGAGGATGAGGTGCAGATCAGGATATCTCACAGTACACTGGGTCTCATTCTCTGAACTAGGCCTCAATCCCTTTGGGATCTTACATTAAAGGCTCTGTCTGTCATTTTTCTAATAACAGACTGTGCTGGCTGGTTACTATCAGAGCTCAGGCTGTTTGGCAATTGAGGTTCTAGTGGTGTCTCAATCTTCACTTCCAAGGTAGCAAACATAGAAATGTTCCTGTGTACTTCTCACTCAACCATCACTCACCGTATATGGGGGGTACAGAAGCAGTTTGTTTCTTCTAGGTCATATACTCTTATCTACCAGCAGCCATCATTGTCATGGGCTCCTCCCAGGAGGGGAGATATTTCCATCTTTGTGCCCAGGCCCAAGCCATAGGAGAGACTGATCAAGCTGACATCCCCCAGGAGGGAAGAGACAGAACAGGAAGTGGTTCAGATATTTAATAGTTCTCCCAGCATGCCTCAGCAGGATTCCCAGTTCCACTGATTGGCCAGGCTATCAGATGTCCATAACACAGAGTCATGCATCTCTCTAGAACACCCTGCTGGAACAAGCTCAATCAGCATGCCGCAGAGAAAATACACTCTGAGCTTAGAGAAGCACTTCTGTTAAGGTACAGTTAGACTACAATCCACTGCTAACTATAGAATCACAAAAATACAAAAAGGAAGTTAGCAAAAATACTACATCGCTACATTTACATAGTTGGTAAGGTTGAATAAAGACACAGGTCCATCCAGTTCATTCTATAAATGTATGTGTGAGAGTACATGTCACTATGGACTCCCATACCGCTGTATATTTTGTAAACTGACATTTTTTTTGAACTATCTATTTTTTACTTCTCTGACAGTAAAAAAAAAAAAACATTAAGCAGTGTAAGAATAAATTGGTGCTCATTCAATATCATCTTTCACGTGTCTTCTGCAGAGCCCTTTTATTAAGCAGTTTATTCCAGATACTGCAGTCACCATTGATTATAAAGTACGTCCAGGGACATCCTTCTTGAGGACTTGTGACCAAAACTGAGCTGCATACTCAAGATGAGGCTGTACCAGTGTTTTGTAAAGTGGTAGAATTATAGTTGTATCTCTTGAGTAAATACCTTTTTTATTTCATGATGATAGTCTGCTGGTTCTGCTATCTGCAACCTGGCATTTTATAATATTGCTGAGTTTGATGTCCACAAGGGTCATCAGATCTTTCTTCATCCCTGATTTCCCCAGAGGAGCACCTCCCAATGAGTATCTTCCATACATATTTTTAGCTCACAAGTGCATAACTTTAAATTTTTTCTGAATACTGAACGTTATCTCTCATGTGCCATAGCTGTCCACCCTTCATTTTTATCAAGGTCTTCTTGTAGTGCTTCTATATCCTGTTGGGAAGTTATTGCCCTACATAGCTTGGTATCACATGCAGACACTGAGATTGAGTTATTTATTCCAATCACTTTGTGGTTTATAACCAAAATATACAGAACTGGATTTTTTGTGAGCCATCAAGGTACCTTTAGTATGTTGTTATTAGCATTACAGTTTTGTTTATTAAACCTGCATTATTCATCTGTATAAACTAAAGAGAAGAATGTATATTATACATCTGCCTTCTCCCAGTTGCTTGCAACCAACTTTCCCTGTTCATCCTTTATGGGGCCTGCGTTCTGTCCTTACATTTGTATTATTGGTTTATTTGAAGAATTGCTTTGGGTTTTATTTACTTTCTGCATAAATCTGTTTTTTTAATCTATTTTAGCAGCCCTAATTGCACTCTTGCAATGGTTGGCATTTCAGAAATACAAGGAATGCAACAGTGACAACCAATCTACAGTATCTTATATTTTTAAAAGCCAGTTTTTTTCTCATTTAAATGTCCTTTTATCCTAGAAGTTTTGTTCTTGTATATGTGTTACCTAATAAAATTCACTGGCTAATGTTGTTGTTTGATATGTCCTTAAAACACTCCCACTTGTTTTCAGTATTTTGTCTTCAACAAAGTGGGTTCTATTTAGTATCATATCATAGCAGTGCATCTGATTAAAGTTAGTCTTTTTGAAATCTAGTTTTCTTGTCATACCAAGTCTCTCCTACAATTTTCCACACAAGTTATTATTCTATGATCACTGTCACCCAAGTTGTCCATCATTTTCATATTTGAAATCAGCTGCAAATAACATGCATTATTTGAAATCAATACATCCAACAAAGCATTTTTTCTAGTTGGGGATTCTGCCATTTGAGCCATAAAATTTCCTGCACTAAGTTCAAGAAGCGATGAGCCTTAGTTGAAGTTTCCCAAAATAATATCAGCGTCCTGCTTCTTCACCATAGAGCTAGCAAGATGCACCATTTATAAGTTCTCCAATATTAATACGTTTCTGGAGCCTCTCACAGTTGCCTCCCATATATCCTGCCAATCATCTCTCGTTAAGCAACTACTTGTATAGATCCCAGACTCTCTTTTTTGGCATCAGTCTACCAACTGAAATATCTAAAAACTTAAAATGTACAACTCCATCACCCTAAATCAAGTATATGGAGACATAATGGAGACATTTTGACATATAAAACAATAGTGATAACATATGATACACAGCCTATATTATACTAATTTACATTATGATTTCTCTGCTTAATATGTACTATGCTGTGAACAAAATGTTTTTATCCCCTGTAAATTAGACTTGGAGAGAATGCAAAGAGTACTCTAGTGGAATCTGTGAGCTATTTGCTAGGAAAGTGTGATACAGGAGAATCCAAATTGTGGATTCACAAATTTGGAGGAATTTAACTTGACCACATGTGACCCATGAGGTCTATGGGGGAAATTTATCAAACCTGGAGCAGGAAAAGTGTGGAGCAGTTGCCCATGGCCATCAATCAGCTGTTGTACCATCATACCTCTGCTGCGGCTGCGCTCTATCTAAGTGTGCACAGCTGTTTTGGTGGATGGAGCGTGCACGCTGACAAGTGGGAGTGGAAGGCGAAGTCTCAAGTGAGAAGACTGACAGAGGCAAGTACTGGTAAGAACCGCTGACTAAGCCTCCTTATGCTGCCATCACTCTTTCCCCTCTCTCCCCCTGCTGTTTTCCCTCTCTCTCCCCACTGTGTGTCACTTGTAACTAGATGTCAGCACCCGCTGACATCATAGCAACTAGTAATTGGATGCTTTTTAGCTTGTTTTTCTTTTGTAAACAAGCTGGCAGGCATCCACAGTGGCATCATCCATCATATATGCGCTTGCCTATATGTGGTAAATTATGTTATATAATGTGCCCACCTGTGCCTACTCTGTGCCCACCTTCCAACGTGCTCTCCGAACTCTCCGAAATAAAAATAAAACAATAAAAACCTGATGACCGCCGTCCCTTCCACTTGTGACGAGCTCACGCCGCATAATATCATTTTGACAGATGCCAGAAACATATAAACAATTGGGCAGAGTTAGCTGTGGCATCTGATAGGTGAGCCATGATTGACTCTTACAGAGTACTGGGCCCCAATTGGGCAAAGTCTTGCACCTGGCCTGTGGTCAGGTGGAAGGCTTTAGCCAATCAGGGCTTCACAAGGCATAGTACCTTGTGGGGCGCTCGGCGGGTGAATAGCCCACCGAACGCCCTGACGGTTTGTGTGTTCGCCAAACACACGAACTGTCGATGTTCTAGTCAACTCACATTGGACTCAAACATTGAGCCCATCACTACTTAACAGTTTCCAACCAGCTGTGTTGCCTAACCTCTCTTGGCAACCACTGGTCCTGCGTTGTATATGGTGACATTGTAGTGTCTACTTACATTCCAGTATGAGAGATAAGAGGACTAAATTGCTGGCTGCCCCATGAAGAAAGGTAAGTTTTAAGCCTGTGACACACTGCACGTGAAGCAGCACAGAGTGGTGATGCGTGGACCTTGCAGTGTGTCATGTCATTTTTACTCCGGTGTGTCAGCTACAGCCAGTGGGCTCGCTTGTATAAACCTGCACATCAGGATGCGCAGTTCATTCGGTTGTTATGCGCGATTGCCTAAAGATGCAGTCTTTCATCTGGCCACGTTCTGCTCACACACTGCATGTGAATGTCCATGCTTTGCTTTGCTCCACATGGCTTCGCATTAAGTTTGTCACGCGCTTATCTCTTTTACATCATCCCCTAGATCTAGATCTCGCAAGCTAAGAATTGTAAAACAACAGGGGGTGAAAGTTTATAATATATTGGGTACCTATAGTTACACTTTAAAACACTTTAAAACACAAAAGGTCAATAAAATTGGAGATTAAATACTAAAGGCCTCAACCAGCACTCACAATGGTAGTGCTGATATAAATGTAAATATACATGTTTAAACAGAAGTACAAATTTATGTATAATCAATGTAATTAAGTATAATCAAATGCATAAAATGTCAAACACATGTGTCAGAGATCTAAAAGGGCCACTGTGAACACTTTTTGTGTTGAGTTATGCTTTGTGCTGTTGTCGTTGCTGTTGTATAACATTTTAATGAGATATTTCATAAGAATATCATGTAGTCTTCTGTGCAGCCTGTAGGTGGAGCTTTAGATTTCTTTTACATGTTTTCTTCTATCTGCTAAAGATTCGGTCAGGCAGGTGATCCTCCAGCTGTGCTGTCTTTCTTTTTCATGTATAAAATAAATAAATAACCCCTGGAACCATTATAATAGGTTTAGTAAAGACTAATAGTAGGTATAGTAAAGACTCATTTTGGCAAAATCTTTAATTTGAAACAGATATTATACAGTGACCAGTCCACTGCATGTGGAAATGGAGTAGATTTTGATTCCCTTAGTTCTATTATGTGTTTACAATATAAAGCTTTTTTTCTGCTAATGTAAAATGGACAAGATTATTTCACATGCATGGGATATAAAAACAACCTTTCACTGGTTGAATAGCTTTCTGATGAATGCCAGAGACCTCTCATCTGTGACAACTTTTGTTTTGGATTTAATTGCGTATAATTATTGGTACGTTAAAGAATAATTCTTTGGTATTTCTTATAATACTTCTGTATAAACACATTTTTCTTGTAAATTAACTTTTCTCATGGGTTTAATTGTAACATTGATGGCACTTTAGAGATCAAGATTTAGACCAATGTTCTATTATTTTTTTTATCTAGGTTATTGTCCTATTTGATGCAATTAATGAAGTGGGAGTTTAACATTTTAAATTAATTTAATAAGGAGTGTGCTTCTTGTATTGTATTGGAAGACTTGGAAAGTGTCAAACTGTTTACTTATATTTTTCAATAAATATTTATACACATGCAATTGTTATACAGATGTGGACAAATTTGTTGGTACCCTTACAGCTCAAACAATGCTTCATTCCTCCTAAGAAGTGATAAATGTGATAAAATGTATATATTATAGTAAAATTAAAAGCAATTGCCTCATGTACACCTGGGTGCCTGTGTTATAACATAAGGTAAAGCAAAGAAAGTGTAAAGAGAAACAGTGGTGTGAACTGTGCCCATTGAAACAAGGCGAATTGCCTTGTCTGTGCATCGGGGCTGCATTAGAAAAAGTGTCCAGCACAGGTCCAATGCTTCTGTTGTTAATAGGGCCTTAATAAAACTCTGATTTAGTGGGGTTGATTTACTAACCTTATAAACACGCCACGAACAAGTACACACCTCTGTAGTGTGTTCCCTCCCAGCATGATCTATTGGTGGAATCTAGACACCTTTGTAGTGTGTACACACCCAGCAGGTGTGTTGTGCAAAGCCCTGCAAAGCCCTGCATTAATTGCAAGGTGATGTTGTGTAAATTAGCTCTACGTTGTGTTGCTTGCGTTGATGAATGCAGGCATGTAAATGCATGAGCTAACCATTTTTTTCTAAACTGTGAAGTAGCATTATATATGCATCATGTGCATGATTTTTCCATATATGGCATTAGTTGAAATATGCTTTTAGAGACTTGCATGCCGCTATTACAGCGGCGTGTAGCCTATGGTGCATGCTACATGACGAGCACGTACGTAAATACATAAAAACGTGCCATAACGGCGTGAAAATGTGACACGTTGCTCGTGTTTGGTTGATAAATACGTTTCATTTTTAGCAGTTGTATGATCTGCACATAGCCATGGCCCCAAACAATTATAGTGATGTGTTTTACATCTGATCATTCTGCTGGCTCCAGGATTCTGAAGACAGTGGAACACTAGTTAATAACATAACTGGGAGAGAGCCAAATGCTTAACATTTTAAAACCATGCTACTGGCTTTTAACTATGTTAAGCAGAGGGAACTCCATGGGATATCAAAGGCTTAATACCCTACCCTGAATTTTTTTTGCTCTAAAATTCAGGCTCCAGTATTGTGTAATACTGTGGAAGGTAGAAGAGTCGATAGCTGTGTCTGCTCTGTTATAAATTGCTCCTTTAGAGTTTTATCAATGGAAATACTTTATGCATTGCCCATAATGTAATCATACGGCATTAAATAGACTCTTGGCAGATAAAATGAGGACATGGTGACTCAGAAGAGTAGAATATATGAGATTTTTTTTCCTGTTTTATTTCTAATGCCCTCTTGACAAAGGTTTCTTGATGAGCGATGGGGGGCAGTGGCAGTGTGAACATCACATTAAAAGTGATGTGGGTGTACCTATACACATGACAAGTCCAGTGCACAGAACAATCAGGTGTTATACTCACTTTTTGTAGGTCACTATAAATTATTCATATTATTTAATTGTGAAGGAAATGCAAAATTGATGTTTTTTCAGTGAACTCAAGTTCAACAAAATTTCACACTCATCAGTAATGATAAGAAGTAAGAATATCACAATACAGTGATTTTTATAATTGTGGACCAGTATTCCAAGCAGTCACACATAAATTATTTTAATGAAGGATTGTGTGCACTAATCACAAATGATAATTTTATATTTTAGTTTAGTTAAACACAGACACGTTGTGCAAATCTTAAACAAAGACTGTAACAGGCACAAAACGTACAAATTCATGCCAACATGTGTAGCATACTTGCAAGCTGCTATTACAATATATAACAAATACACAAAAAAAGAAAACACATTGAAAATATGAAATAACATGTTGTATCATTGGCTTGACCCTCTAGATTATTAACCTTTTCCAAGAACATCTGCAGAATTCTGTCTGTTTTCAGCAACTCATTATCTTCTTTCGTGTCTCTGTCATCCCTCAACTACCTGCTCAACAGGCAGATGAATCTCTTATCAGAAGCAGCAGATGGCAGACCAGTTTGCTTTAATTCTCTGATATCAACTTGGCAAACACCTCCTTGAATTTTTGTGAGTTTTGTGCTGAGAATAGAAACATGAGAAATATTTCATTCTTTATTTATAAATGATACAGCTAAAGGAAAAAACAACAACAGTTACTGTTGTTAATGACTAAAGAATACAACATGGGAACAAACTGTACTCAGTATACAGTCAGACTTAATAGTGCCTGGGGCAATATTTTTGTTAAAAATATGATATAATATTATATAAAAAACTATTTAAAAACATTGGTGCATAATTGGGGTACTTTTATATTTATTGACTAACATGAAAAAAAAAATATGTATTTGTATTCAAAGAATACTAAAATCAGACATAAAGCTATTTTTCTTTTTTAAACTCTGACAGGTAGCATTTTTATGACAGAAGAGACTCTTTATGTCTCTTCTGTCATAATTGCTCCTTGCTGCCTGTCAGCTTAGTGCCCAAGCTCAACAAGGTCCTGTGCCGAGATTATATAAACTACGATGAAGATGGAGTTGAGCATTGACATGGCAGTGCTGAAGGAGATCACCTGCAAGGTAACTTTGCCATAATGTTTTAATAGGCTGTGCATACAAGCACATTATGACGAAACTCCTGGGGGCTCCACAAGTTTATTTTGGTTGGACTGTTTACTACTGCTTTAAAATGTAATGCCAGGCATATTTTTAAAGTTTGTGTGACCACTCAGTTTAGCCATAGCACACACTAATCACATGGAGTAAATGCCGCTTGAAAGAATTTAATTGCTCACTGTGCCCTGATGTTTTTTAAGAGTACAAGGGGAAAATAATTCTTTATATCAAATGTTGTGCAGTACAGAAAATGGGCATCCATTTTGGGGTGGTGCTACCCTGTGGGTCAGGTGATGAGGACTGTCTAAAATATAACCTTAATACCACCATAGAAAAGCTGCTTTATCAACATATGACTAGATGGTATATTATATAGAGGATTCTTCCTATGGAGAGGGAGGAGAGGACAGACGCATATATAACTAATATTAATAATTACTGTAAAACATTTACTGATCACCTTCACCTAATAGGCAAAAATCTCCATAACACTGTAGTAGAAATGATATTATCTGGCATTGAATAAAGTAGACATGGCTGGGCAGATACAAAGGATGAAGAGGTTTCCTCCTTGGATGCTGTGGTGAGAGACCTGCAGCTGGGGCAAAGCTGAGGTTGTCAGTTCTTCTGAGGACCTTACTGGAGCAAGGATGTTGCTTGCCTTCCTGTGCCAGTGTGTTTCTGGAGACACACACAGCTCACTAGCACACAAGGGTGGATCCCAAAGACCTTGCAAGTGTAAGGAGCCTCCCTAAAATAGGATATCAGGACCATCTAATTCTGTAGGAAACTAAAAAATGTAAACATTAAGGAGCAACATCCATTGTAAGTGATTTAATCAACATTTGAAATAGTTTAAACATCTCTTGGCTTTAATATTACTTTAACCCCTTATTAACCTTCAAGTGAACCCTTTTTTATTTTATCCTTTCTCCCATTTTTCTATTTTGTTGCCTTTTTATTGTTCTTTTAATTTGTATTCCTTTTTATTTGTAAAATGTTTGCATTGCTGCATTTAATAACACATGCAGTATATAAAAGGGCATTTTAATTTCAACATCACTGTGCTTTTTTATCTGACAAAAAGTATATTTGGGCCTTTTTAGAAAATGAAAAAAATCACAAAATAAAATGTACAGACTTTATGAGTTATAAACTACCCTAGTTCCCTGATGGAAGATCAGATTTTGGATATCACAATGATAATGAAAATCTGGACCTGTTTTACTTTGCTTATTGTAACTAGACTACTTTGGTTTAACCACGTTTCAGTCCTTTTCCCCCACTCTCATCCAATTTTTTTATCCATGGAACAAAAGGTGGCAATCCTAGAGCTGCAGAAAAAGGCTGCCATTACTGTGCCCTGTGTAGGCCCATCTACTGTACATGTACTGTAGATGTGTTTCCACCAGGGCATTTAGGCTTCCTGCTTTTCCTCTTTGCAGCACATTTTCCATATATATCACTAGGGACTCGTGACTGTCTTATTGGATCCACAGTGGAGGTCCTAAGTAGCCCTTTGCTATACGTAGCAGATATCCTTGCTTTAAGAGTAGTGTACGTTTTTAGGATTGCCTTCTTGAATCACCCCACTGTATTCTAAAGGGCATTCAGGTTGTTATCAACATGGCTGCACTCTTGCAGTGCTCCAGACATAAGGACTCCTGCCTGTGTGTCCGCTGTGCCAGTCAGATACTGTTTTGGGGGGTGAGGTGCATAATTTAAAAAAAAACTAAGTTTGGCAGCTCCGCTGATCAAACCCGGAGGTCTAGTGGACAAAACATGAAGCAGAACGCAGGATGTTGTTCTGTTCACTGCAGAACATTAGGTTTTGTCCAGGTATTTCTGTCATTTAATGTGAGCTTCAGGACTACTAGTGCTGGAGTATACAACACAGTTCCCAGCACCTGTTTTATTTCTAATCCCTGAATATTGGTGTTTCCTTCTTAGATCTCACAATTTACAGTGGCTAGTGTTGCCCGGAACACACAGTTAAACCATATAGTTACAAGCAGACCTTTGGGCTAGGCTAAAATATAATGTGGACTGTTATCTTTTCTGTCAAACACTGCCTCAAAATGAGCCTGATCTCCTCAAAAATGTTTATAAAGTAACAAATGTGCTGAAGTCCAGGCAACTGGACATTACTTTAAATCAATCCGTGTTTTGCTGATATTACCTCTTGAATCTCTTACCGAGACTGTACATGAAGATTTAACTTCTGCCCAAACCAAGCATAAGCACCTGCCGTTCCTCACATTAAGCCCTTCCCCAACATTCAACTATAAAATGCTCTAACTTCAGTGTACAGTAGAGGCATTTGATGATTGAATGATATGGGTAGACCTTACTGCCAGGAGAGGCGAAGGCTTAATCTTGACTTTGGCAGCAGTCAAATTTTCATGTAAAATCTAAGCCTGAGATACAAGGAGGCTCCACAACCCAGCCTCATTTTAAAAACAAGAGACTCCTTTTCACTAAATGTAGCTATTTTTGTTTGAAGTGATCAATTAAGTAATATTAATTCACATAATACAACACACAAAAAAAATCAATTCAACTGTGACTTCTTTTCACACCTTTGTAGTTCCTACACACCGTTGTTTAACAAAGGTTAAAAATACATGTAAATACTCTGCAATGTGTAAGCTGTTTTGTACCATGCCTTAGTAAAATAGCTGCAACTGCTGTGATAGCTGGTATCACCTCACATACATAAATTCTGGCATAGGAATCTTCATAAGAGATACATAGCTTGTTTCTGTAATAAAGCCAAGCAACTGTGAAAGCTACAGAACTCTGAATGCATTTGTAAATAAGCACTTTTATTTCTACGTGTAACAATTCATTTAGGCCAGAGAACATCTGAAGCTGAGAAATCTAGGGAAATACCTGTATCTGCAGAAGCAGCTGTTTTGTGAATTGTAAAGGTGTCAGCTGTAATTTCTATTTTCTGGCAAAAAAAATCCCCTGTGCCCAGAGACTGACACTGTTTGGGGGACCAGGGACAAACTAAAAGACCGTAAATTGATTTTTCTGCTTGATTTAGCCAAGTCATGTTATTTTAAAGTGTATTACAGAACAATACAAAATAAACAAGTTCAACCCCATCTTAATGTTTTATGTGGTTTTTTAAATCTACGTTTATCACAGATGCTTTTTCTGTTGGCTTTTAAACACACACTACAGTTTCTCATTGAAGAATGTTTCAAACATCAGTGACAAGTAACAAAGCTTAGTGAACAGATATTTTAACCCAGTAAAAACAGCCTACCTGTCAGATTTGCGACCTGGCTTTCATTGTTTATACCTTTCTGCCCTGCTAACTAAATCCCTACAGCTGCTGGAATCCTCTGATTGGTCCTGAGTCATGTAAAGCAATAGGTCTAGTGTTTCTTCACACTGTCCTTTTCTGAGCCATCAAAAGCCTAGCCTACTCACATTGAATCAGGAGGAGGAGGAGTTTACATATTAAAAAATCATAAGACAAGAGGTTGCAGCCCTACTCTAAATAAGTGGGAAAAGCCTGATGAATCTGATCACAACAGATTATAAAACGTAGATTGATGGTAACCTGGATATCATACATTTTGCGGTGCATGTTATAGAGTTTCCATTTAAAAGTGCAGTTAAAAAGTAACCCAAAAGTCCTTTACCACTATGAAAGATTATCTTCAAAACATACATACTTAACTTCAGGAGAGCAAATTTTCCCATGATGAGGGCTGCTCTTAAAGACTTAGGGGTCTATTCACTAAGCTGCCGAGGGCAGCCGAGTGAATGACCGATCTGAAGTGAGCCGAACACTGTTCGGCTATTCACTTCAGGCTGGTACGGCTGATTAGATCATACATGATAGTGGACTTTTTAGGTGCCAATTAAGACCAATTAGATCAGTTTATATTATATTTTATTAAATACATATGTACAAAATGAGAAAAAAAATAATGAACTATGAAAGATAGCATTGTGCTTATAAATCAGAAAGTATCCATATGCAGTATTATCACTTCTATAATGAATCTGAAAAACAAATAGTAGGTCGAGAGCATAGTGGGACATAAGCTTTTGGCATCGAAAAACAGGCGGTACATTTGGGCACTGGATGTTCCAGCATAGCTACTTTGGGTAAGGTCACGGGCGCATGCGCATTAGTAGACTCATTCCCGGGATCCTAGCCATGCAGATATCTGCAGAATGCTTTGCCTTGATTATAGTTACATAGTTAGTCAGGTTGAAAAAAGACACAAGTCCATCGAGTCCAACCTATAGAGATACGGAGAGAGAAAAAAAAGAAAAGCCTAAACAGAACACTATGTCCACAATTACCCAATGTTGATCCAGAGGAGGGCAAACAGGGGAAAAAATTCCTTCCTGATCCCATAAGGCAATCAGATATTGCCTGGATCAACAATCTCTGATGCGTAATATACCTGTAAGAACTCCATATCCAGTAATATTATGTGCATTTAGGAATACATCCAGATGTTTTTTTAAACAATTAACCGAGCTAGCTAGAACAATCCCCGGGGGAGTCTATTCCACATGTTCACAGCTCTAACTGTGAAGAATCCTTTCTGTATGCAAAGGTTAAACCTCTTTTCCTCCAGACGCAAAGAGTGCCCCCTTGTCCTTTGCAGTGACCTTAATGTGAATAATTTGGCACCAAGCTCTTTATATGGACCATTTATGTATTTATACATGGTGATCATGTCCCCCCTTAATCGCCTCTTCTCCAGAGAGAACCAATTCAGGTCAGCTAATCGTTCCTCATAGCTGAGCTCCTTCATGCCTCTTATGAGTTTGGTCACCCTTCGCTGCACTTTCTCCAGTTCCACAACATCCTTTTTGTGAACTGGTGCCCAAAACTGAACTGCATATTCCAGATGAGGTCTTACTGATGCTTTGTACAGGGGCAGGATTATATCTGTCTCTGGAGTCTAGACCCCTTATAATACAAGAAAGTATTTTGCTTGCTTTAGAAACTGCAGCTTGACATTGCATGCTATTATTCAGTCTATGATCTACCAGAACCCACAGATCTTTCTCCATCATTGACTCCCCCAAACATACTCCCCCTAGAGTATAGGACGCATGCATGTTTTTAGTCCCCAAGTGCAGAACTTTACATTTATCAGCATTAAACCTCATTTGCCAAATAGTTGAGCAATCACACAGAGCATTTAGATCTGCCTGTAAGTTGGAGACATCCTGTAAGGACTGTATTCCACTACATAAGTTAGTGTCATCTGCAAAAACAGAAATAGTACTTTTAATCCCCAATTCTATGTCATTTATAAATAGGTTAAACAGTAAGGGACCCAACACTGAACCTTGGGGAACACCAGTAACAACCTCAGACCATTCAGAGTACGAATCATTGATCACCACTCTCTGAACAAGTTCTTTAAGCCAGTTTTCTATCCAATTACAGATTGAATAATCTATACCTACTGACCTTAACTTATACATTAGCTGCATGTGGGGAACTGTGTCAAATGCTTTTGCAAAGTCCAAGTATACTATATCCACAGCCATTCCCCTGTCCAATTTATTACTCACTTCCTCATAATAAGAAAGTAGGTTTGTTTGACAACTTCTGTCTTTTGTGAATCCGTGCTGACTATCACTGATGATATTATTTTCAAGCAAAAACAATTGCATGTGATCCTTGATCAAACTTTCAAGTATCTTGCCAACTATTGAGGTTAAACTTACAGGTCTGTAATTACTTGGTAAAGACTTTGATCCCTCATGTCAGCCACATGGGTTTTACTTTCAGCCGAGCCGGACGCATATGCATCGGCTCTGCTGAGCCGTGCTGGAAGCCGAAGCTGGCCGGCCGACAGCCTGCTTCTGACAGCTGGGCGGAGCCAGCCGTAAGATCACGGCTGGCTCCGGCCTTTTCAATGGGAAAATTCTTTTTTTTTTTATATTCTGACATCTCTCGTGTCAGAATAAAGAAAAAAAGACACGGCAGTGTTTCTCTCCTGGGCAGGCGGAAGCGGGAAGCTCCCAATACGCCAGTGAGAGGTTTTTTTTTCGTTATTTTTTTACAGCAGCAGAGCCGCCAGACAATAGGAAACTATTGGGCGGAGCTTTCCTCACATAGAGACAAACCCCGCCACCTTTTCGTTTTAACCTGTCTCTTGGAAAGAGAGTATAACCAGGAATATTAACAGCCCAATCATGTGAAGAACCAAGCCAAGATTCAGCAATACCAATTATGTCATAGTTCTCCTCATGCACCAAAGCTTCCAGTTCTCCCATTTTGCTGTGCAGACTTCTGGCTTTGGCGAACAAACAATTCAAGCCATTTTTACATTTTATACTTGTAATTGCTGTATCTTTTACTGTAGTACAATCAGTACCATCATCTACAATGTTTGTGTGCAACATGGGAATTTCCTTATCTAGTTTGATCTTCCCCTGCTCCACCCTCCATTATAGCCTCTCCCCTAGCACAGCAGCCCCCCTTCCATTTAGGTGCAGACCATCTTTAGCATATAGGTTGTACCCCAATGAAAAGTCGGCCCAGTGCTCTAGAAACCCAAAGCCTTCCCTCCTACACCAGGTCTTCAGCCATGCATTTAGTTCTCTAAGCTCCCGCTGTCTGTCCTGCATTGCACATGGCACAGGCAATATTCGAGAGAATATTACCTTGGAGGTCCTTCCCTTCAGCTTGCAACCTAGTTCTTTAAATTGATTTTTAAGGATCCTCCATCTTCCATATATTCTGTCATTCGTCCCAACATGGACCAAGACAGCTGGGTCAGGCCCAGTCCCTCCCAGTAAATTGTCCACCCGGTCCACCACATGCCGAACCATGGCACCAGGGAGACAGCAAACCATCCGGTTGAGGCGATTCGGGCGACAAACTATTCTATCAGTCCTCCGAATTATAGAATCCCCTATTACCACAACCTGTCTAGGCCTCCCTGCAATACCTTCACCACCCGGACTACATGTGCTGCTCTCCCAGCTGTTAGGGGGTAGCAGTGACATCTAGGGCTGCCAATTCTGAGTCTGAGATCCGCACATCTTCACACAACTTAGCAAATTTGTTTGGGTGCACAAACACAGGATTGGCCCTCCTCTTCTGTGAGCCCCTGCCACTCCCTCTAGCTGTAGTAACCCAGCATCCTACTTGGTCATCCTCACTTACCCCTCCACCCTCCACATCAACCCCATAAACTGCCTGCTCAGTGATCAGCAGACTCCTCTCAAGTCTCCTCAGTGTTGCATTCCGCTCTTCCAGATCTCTAATCTGAGCTTCCAGAAGTGCAATCTGCTCACATCTGTCACAGCGGTATTTACCTTGGAGCGGTGGCTCCATTTGTGCATACATGTTGTACAGTGTGCACGGAACAAACCCTTCAACCATGCTAACAACTATGATCCCATTTGCAATATTTATAAAATTGATATGAAAATAAAGATGTTACTTACGGGTTAAACTTCAATTGTTTTTAAACACCAATTTTTTAACGCCACTTAGCTCACTTACCTGAGATCAATTAACCCCTCCCCCTAACCAGAGCACTGCAAACCTGAGGTGGAAAAAAGGGAACGGTTTAAAAACTGACAGAAAAGGAAAAAGTGTTTTTAACTGCTTCCCGGCCGGCCGTTGTACATATACGGCCGGCTAGGAGCTTCCTGGATGTAACAGGCGTTGTATACACGGCCTGTTAGCCCCGCCCACTCATGCGCCCCGTGCGGCGCACGCGAGTGGGAAATGCCGTAAATTTTAAAACAGGCAGCGATGCCCGTTAACATACAAGCATATAGAGCCGGTGGATTGCTTGTATAAGCTTCCGGCACTTGCCCCTCCCTCCGGGGCCCCCCCTCCCGGTGCGAGCCCGGGACCAGCATAGTGCTTCTCTGACAGGGGATCAGAGGGAGGTCGGCACACGATGTCCCTCCGGTCCCCTCTCCGGTGTCAGAATGCAAAAGTGATGTATATTACATCACTTCCGCATTCTCGTGTCACTCTCCAGCTTCAGACGCTGGAGAGAAGCTGATGAAGCAGATCTCTGCTTCATTAGCTTCTTCAGGGGGGTCCTAGGTGACATTAGGGGTCTTGGAGACCCCTGATGTCTCCATAAAGAGGACATGTCACTTCTTTTGCTATCACATAAGGGGATTTCTCAGCCCCCTATCTGATATCAATAAAGTTAAGTGAGAAAAAAAAATAGGAAAAAAATTAAAGTTTCCACCCAAAAATTTAAAGTTACACATAAAAAATAATTAAAAAAAACATTTTTTTGTTAAAGTTCCCACCCTTACATACACGCATGCAAACATGCGTCAGGGGCGCATGCCTGCGAAAACGGCGATTGCGACCATTACGCCGCACATGTTACATATCGCCGCGAATGTCGCAGTGAGAGCAATAATTCTAGGGCCATCAATCACTGATAACACTAAACTGATGAACGCTAAAAGCTTTTAAAGCGCCTATGGTAAATTTTGAGTATGGTAGTTTTTTGCGATTTCGCGGGTGCGCATAATTTTTAAGCATGACATGTTTGGTGTCTATTTACCCGACGTACAGTCCATGTACCCATTGCACTCCTGACCACACGTCCAACAAAGTATCCTGGGTGCTCAGTAGTCGACGGATGGCCACCGTCAAAGTAATGCAGAAAAGAAATAGACACCGGCACTCCAATAATAAATCGATTACGTCTATTTATTGACGTACATCAAAAGCAAAATAACACACTTTACCACTTAGCTCACAGGCACTTTGTTCCTAAGCCCTGTGTGAGCAATGTCATTGTCTATCTCAGGCAATGCACTCTATTGTCATGATTCTCTTCTTCCTTCCCTGAAACCCCATGTGGCTAGCAATGGCACAGAGGTTACCTAACATGACAACTTATTTTGCTCCTAAACACCTTAATCCCAGTTCCAGCCTAAAACATTTTTTGGAAACAGTACAAAGGGATTAGCACTTAAGTCAGGATTTTATTACTCTCTGTCTTCCTGTTATAGAGATTTCCCCTTGCTTTTTGTCCTGACAACAAGGAAATAGGAAATATTGCAAATTATTCCTATGGGGACACAGACTGCAACAAAATTATTTTGTTTCATGTAATGAGCTCTCATTTGCTTAGGGAGCATTATATACCACAAACTGCCCATAAGTACAGGCTGCAAAGGTCATAGAATGTGGTTTGTAAGTGTACATACTGTATCTTAGTGCACATTTGTTTGCTTTTCTTGTTATAAATATTGCTTTAGGTTATCCATTTAGTTAATAATACAGAAAATGCAGCATGATATTTGAGACTTTCTATATCTGAGATCTGAGCTATAGCTACAGCTGAAATAGTAATGGTCCTGATACCCTTTTAAGAGGCAATTAAATCTGTCAGCTGTACAAATACTGTGAGGGTAATTTATTAAAACCGGAGCAGTGAGAATCTGGAGCAGTTGCCCATAGTAACCAATCAGCTTCTATGTAGTAGTATATGAACAGACCGCGCTACCCAGGGAATTCCAATCATTCAGACTTCATTGAAATTCACAGCAACCCCATAATAACAGTGCATGTAACAGCAAATGCCAGCATTGCAATCCCCCAACCAACTACAACCTCTCACATGTTTCACCCATAGGCTTATTCATAAAGGTAACAAATACAGACCAATATCTCACTCAAATGTGTTCAAAAACTCCACCCTACACAGATGCAGGAAACAATGCTCACTGATGGATTGGTTATCTCTAAACTAGCCAGTGTATGTGGGTCAGTAGAGCACAAAGAAACTACCAATCCCATCATACGTGTTATAATCTCCAAACCAACAATACCAAATGAAGTCAGGTGTTTTAGCTCAATCCCACCAAACAGCAATCCACCTGTCAACTGTCCAGGGTGTGAAACTCCACAAGATAAACATAAATAAAATAAATATCAAACCCCCTTGAGAATACATATAAATGTATAAGTGTATCAACCAATACATACATCATTCATTAAGTGAATGTAACAAATGAGCAGCTCATCTCCCCTAAATAGATGGAAATATCAGTTCTATCCAACACATAACTGAGTCGCCATAAAAATATATACGGTAAGATAGTAAAACCACAATAATTTGTAAGCAAAATATATATACTGTATATGTTATCCATTTTTCCGTTTTTTTTTTTCCAATAATCAGCCAGTTGAAGGGAAGTCAACAATCACAATTACTGTACAACTGGCCGAATTTCATTTATTGAGCAAGATAGAAAACTTATTTTGAATCGTACGAAAATCGATGGATTCGTGGAAAAAATCACAACATGAACACTGCACATGTGCAAACGAAAATCCGTTCTGCCAATCGACAAAATTTGGCCAGATAGTATTGCTAAAGAACGTTAATCAAAATCCACATTGGTCTGTGCATGATGGGGCACTCGTGCGGAAATCAAACCACGGTTCGAAGAAGGCGCAAAGAAAATCAAACGATAATCGCAAGGTGTATGGGCACCTTAACACTCTGTCAAACCAACCATATGCATTCTTAAGCCACTGTGCTATCAGTGAAAATACTAAGTGGATCGATTATATAAACCTGCACTGTGCTCTTTATAAATAAATAAAGAAAGAAAGTAATGCTCCATACAATCCAGAAATTCACAATATTACAATAGATATGAGTGAAAACCCTCTGTATCCACAGTGAAAATGAATCACTTAAATTCCTCTACAACATACAATAATTAATAAAAGATCAGTAAAATAACCTCCGCACTCCTAATTGCGCTGGTGTTTCATTATCAGCACAGCGGAATCCTTTTAGGATAGCAGAATGTTTGTTTATATGAAGTTCCTTGTCATATAATAACAAGCGCTTTCGGGGCCGTGCAGGGTCTCTTCATCAGGCTGAGCATTCATGTCAATGCTCAGCCTGATGAAGGGACCCTGCGCAGCCCCGAAAGTTCTTGTTTATATGACATGGAACTTAAAATACAGTAACATCTTGCTATCCTAAAAGGATTCTGGTGTGCTGGTGACATTTCTACCTTTTGCTGATATTTGTGGTGCCATCCGCAGTCACTGCGAGCACCCCCCATCACAAGAGACTTTCAGTAAGGAGTGCAGCAAGGCAAGGAAAAGTATCTGGTGTTTCATTATCATTAACATCAATGTATCAAATATCCAGTGCAAAGTTTTGCACTATCACATGCTTTCTGTCGAATGGGGAACAGGAGACTCATTCTGAGTTACATAGTAGGGATGGGCTCGATGTTCGAGTAGAGCATGAGTTCGACTCGAGCATCGGCAGTTTGTGTGTTCGACGAACACACGAACTGTCAGGGCGTTCGGCAGGCAGTTTGTCTGCCGAGCTCCCCACAAGGCACTGCGCCTTGTAAAGCACTCATTGGGTAAAGCGTTGCACCTGACCACAGGTCAGGTGCAAGACTTTGCCAAATCAGGACCCAGTACTCTGAAAGAGTCATGATTGGGCAAAGTCATAAGACTTTGCCAAATCATTTCTCACCTGTCAGATGCCGTTCAACTGTAAAAAGTTGGGTGGAGCTACCTGTCACTGCTAGCTCCGCCCATATGTTTATATGTTGCCGGCATTGTCAAAATGACATTCTGCGGCAGAAGTTCATCGCGAGCTGAAGGGTCGGCGGCCATCGTTTTAAAAAAAATTATTCCTACTAATTTTTTTATTGTTTTATTTTTTATTTAGTCGAGTCATCATGGACAAAGCTGGATGTTGTATTTGACCCTTCATTACGTCGGTAGATAATTTTTTTGTTTTTTAATAAAAGACTTGTCAAAAACTTGTTTTTTCTTCCATTCAAGTCTGGCCTCTTTTTTACAAATTTGATTGAACCCTTTAGTGAATGGAGCGACCCTGGAAAAGCACCCTCCCAGTGCCGAGGACATGTGGCCTGGTATCGCATCACTCAGGCAAACATCTTGTTTGCCTCGTGGCAGATACGCCCCTGCCTGTGCTCGGATCAAGGGTCTGGTATGGTATTTTAGTGGGGATGTTTTTTTCTCCATTTTAGGGGGTGGGGTTCCTTCTTAAAACTTCTACCAGACCTTAAGGGCCTGGTATGACTTTTGGGGGGAACCCCATGCCTTTTCTTTTCATTTTTTTTTTTTTAAATAGAGTCCCTCCTAACATTCCTACCAGACCTAATTGGTCTGGTATTGTTTGGGAGGGGGAACCGCAAGCTTTTTTTTTTCTTTACAAATGTAATTTGTGCTGCAGCAGGTTCTATAGATTTTACAGATGTGCCACTTTACAGGCAGTTTAAGAGGACCCCCCAGGCATGATATTTAAATAATTTTTTAATTTGTATTGTTTCACTTTAAGCAATGTTAAAATCACTGCTCCTTTAAAAACTGTCTTTTTAAAAAGGTTTTTTTTTATTGATACATGTCCGCCAGGGCAGTACCCGAATCCCCATAACCTTTTTATGGTCAATAACTTATTACCCTACCCATTTTGAAGGCTTATAAGCCTTCAAAATGTGGGCAATTGATTTTCAAAGTTCTGGCCGCATAGAGTTGCATTGAGTTCGAGTTCTCATTCAAACTTTTTTCATGTTCTAAATTTTAACATTGGGTGTGTTTGGCCCATCACTATTACATAGTAAATCTTTTTTTCAATGAATGTAAAAGTAGATAAATAAGGGGTTTAAATACGTTTTTTCAGTCACGACAAAAGCCTTGGTCTGACTGTCCTGCCTCTTTCTGTATCACTAATGACAGTAATAAACTTGAATGTGCCTATGTGGACTTTTTTTTTCACTTTTCTTGGCACTTAAAGTGATATTAAAGTCAAAGGGGTTTTAAGCTATTCCAAATGCTGATTAAATCATTTACAATGGATACTGCTTCTTGATAATTTAATGTTTGTTTCCTGCAGAATCAACTGGTCTCCTGAGCACTGGTCCTAATATTCTGTTTCAGGGCGGCTCATTTCTCAAGTAAAGTTCTATGGAACCACCCATGTTGTTTCCTAGTAAGATGTGTGTGTCTCTAAAAACACACAGACACAGCACAGCAAGCTACTCCCTTCATCCCTTCTGCCCTGCTCCCCTCTCGTCCCTCCACCCCTCTCCAAGTTAGTAGATGAACTGTTGCTAAAGAGTGTGCTGTGTCTTGTGATCTTGTATTGGACAGTTCAAGGAACCTGAGTTGAGACACTTGGAACCAAGTGTTCATAAACATGATGACTGTAAGTACTTGGTCAAAAGTTTAAAGAAATACTTTACCGGGCAATGCATATTTGATCCAATTTCATTATTGAAAAAGTTTGAGAATTTAATACTACTTCACATGTACAGCATTTTTTTACTTTTTCAGTGTTTTTATTACAATATTCCATAAAATTCAACCATCAAAATAATATTACCATGTATACAGCAATGATATCCCATAACTCAACACAAAACGTTGCACTAACAAATCCTAGTTTAAATGAGAACATTCACAGTAGTAAAAACCCAATATTCTTGATGAACATATAACATCACAAAACCCCTATCAGTGCAGTGTATTATCCTTCCTCTATCCATTGAGAAAAGGTTTTAATGTGCATTACAATGATCTAACTCATAGGTTAGCCTAAATGAACATGGAACGGAAAGTATTAAGAAAAGGGAACACAACGACATAAAAACAAGAGTATATAACCATGTAAGAGAGCGCGCCAAGGGTTCTTTGAAATATTCTTATGAAATAGCAATTTCAACAAATGAAAAACCAATATCAAAAAAGAGTCCGCAAATGGACAAGCCCAATATGTGGAACAAATCTCCCTTAATGGAACAGCCCCAAAAAACATGGTTGAGTTAATGGGGTTCATAGGTGATTAATGAGAAGGGACCATATACTGGTACTATCTCATCATGACTGTATACGTTACCTCTGAATTGACAACATTTAAAGAACACCTAGCTAAAGTTTTCCATACAGTTGCCCAGTCTTCTGCTGATTTCATTAATTGTAGATTCCCCTCCCATTTGCCTACATATCCATGTCTAGTATAATGTGGGAGTGTGTTAAATTTTGAATATAAAGCTGAGATCATTTTAGGACCCCACCGGTTATGTATACATGCCTGTTCAAAACAGGTGAGAGGTTTGGTCAGATCCCTATTCCTAGGTTTTTTTCTATTACTTTCAGTGCACTGTGCTTTCTTCATTTAAAAAAGTAAATTATGAATTGAGCTTTCTCTATGAATGACTATCCTCTCTCTCACTACACTGCAGGCTCTATGTACCCTACAGGTGTGCTCACTAGTAAGTGAGTGGTGGCAACTGAGCGCTGCCTCCTCTCAATAACTGACATGACTAAAAATCAGGCTTAGATAATGGAAGGAGCATAGAAGCAGGAGGATGATAAGTAAATAAAGGATTTCAATTATAAAACATTAGCAGGTCATTAGAGAGGCTAAAACAGGTTATTTATATGAATTCACTGACCTATAGTTAGGTTTTTCTTTAAATTGTTGTCACCTTACAATTTACATTGTGTGATATGACTAGCCCTGAAAAGCCTTCACCAAAATATCTATAATGATATCATATCTTGACTAGACTATAGTGAAATTGAAATAATAAAAGGCAGTGGGGGAATTACACCAACTAGAATTTAACTAATCTGAAAAATTAACAGCAAAGGCAGAATTTAGGTATATTTATTTTAAAGCATTATTTTTCGTTTTGTGTTCCTACATCTCTATGAATATTTTTTTTTATTATCCCAAAAAATGTGCTTATCTTGTGGTGGTGACTGCTTTTTCATGTCTTTGTTTGAATTAAGTATTAGATTTAGTGAACTGTCACAATGCCATCTCAGTGGTGTTGTAATATAAATTCCTATTTAGAAAGGCAATTTAGCCTACTGTGGCGACTCCCAGTATGCAGTAAAACAATAGTTTTACTCCCTACAATTTTATTTCCATCAGTTTATGGTGTAAGAAGATTACACCTTTTGCATATAACAATTATTATAAGAACATCACAACTGTAAAAATCATAATATAATTTTACTATCATTGTTTTTTCCTTGAACAAATATAGCTACAGTTATCTTTTCTGAGGGCAGGAGTAAACCCGGCATTTACCACATAAAATCTTCACTTTTTATTGGTCCTTAAGATGTCAGACTTTCCAATATGAGCAGGTAATAGATCCTCTAGTCTGACATTCATTTTGTGCTTTTAGCACTGTTTAAAGCAGCAGGGCACATATAGCTGCAGTAGTTTCACAAATATTCAAAAGCTACTGGGGATGTACTAGGTTACCCTACCCAGCAGATGTGTAGAACATTTATTATTTATACAAGATTTTAGTAACAAATATAATATTTCAATAATAAATACACAGATTCTTAAATGAAATCTATAGTGAACAAATGTGACTTTGCTCACCTCTCCCTCTGCATATAATCATCTGGCCATCATGGTGTTTCAGTTGTACTTGTTTGGAAGGATGCCAATGTTACTCTGACTGCATTTTACATAGTTGTTTATAAAAAAAATTAAATACATTTTTTTTTATTATTATTATACAATAGGTATAAGCTTCAGGTTTGTTTTTCTGAAGTCAGAGCAATTTGAATTTGGCTCAAACTCCTGGTTGACCTGAACTGAAGTAGCTGGCACTTTGGGAACACAGTGAACTAATGTGATCGATAAAATCATGCATTTTGTGGCTTTTGGACTGTAGTTTAAAGTGACACTAAACTTAGGAGTTAAATCTTTAAAAATGCATTCAAGTACCTTAACTATTAACACAAATTTAGCTTATTTTGTATATAAATCGGCTGCAGATCATCAAATCACCTATGAATTGGTGCTGACCCTGTCATTCCTTATGGAGGGTAGCTATTTTATTCCCCTGGTCCCTGTGAGTGTTGTAAAGCAGCAACTGCTCCAGCTCACCACTGTGATGGACTATAACTTCTTTTTTTATATAATCTTTATTTAAACATGTTATATTATACCATCATAACATAATCATACATATCCAAACAAAACTAAACAAAACAGACAAAAAACATAAACAAATTCTTATGAGTGATATACGTATGCAACTTAAAAGGTATACAGAAGACTGAATAATGAACCAATGAAATATACTAAAACCATCCCTTCTTATTCTTTTATGCAATATAATAAAAATAAAACAGCTACAACGGAATGGAGATAGGGGAGTCCCCTCCCTTCCAGTTACAGTTCTGTATTTCCAGACCATGAGCATTCCCTTTCACTTTAAAGAACCGTAGAGCTATAATTAATCCACGTCTCCCATACACTACAAAATGTATCATATTTCCCTTTGCAAGTTGCTATCCACTTTTCAGATTCCTTAATGAGATTAACCTGCCGAACCCAATCCATTCTGGTAGGAACCGTTGGACTCTTCCAAAATCTCGGAATCAACCTTTTCACTGCATTTAATAAATGAGGCAAAGATGTAGCTTTATATCTAGCCTTTGAAATAGGCAACAAATACAGCAAAAAAAGTAGAAGACGTGAATGGAAGAGTCTCCCCAAAAATAAGTTACATTTGTTCTCTAATATCTTGCCAAAAAGGCTTAAGCTTCGGACATTCCCACCATACATGTAAATATGTACCAGGTAAACCACAGTTCCTCCAACATAGGGGGGAAACATTTTGATATATTTTCCCTAATGAATACGGAACAGGCATTCAGATGCTGGGCATGGGGGTGACCAAATTCTTTCTTCTGCTCCAGCAGCTGAGGAAGAGACACCTGCCTGGTCAAGGATGCTTCTGGAGATGGTGAGGTGGGCTTAGGAGACTAATGGCAAGGTGCAAGCCTAAGCTTGGCTCTACTCTGCATGACCCCATGTTTACCCTCTATCAAGCTTGATGTGCTGTAAATTTGCCCTTCAAGTCTTATATCAGACTAACATTCCTATCACCTGAGGCTGCAGATGTTGGAGTTGATGCAAATGGAGATGCTTGTGGGGTGGTGGAGAGCTGGAAAGGGAGAAGTGAGGAGGATCAAGATTAGTGCTGGCTTTTTGTTGCTGGCCAGTATAATTGATGTGATACTTCCACTGAACTATGTGGTAGTACAGACATGTGTCTCCTCATGCATGAGGCCCCCAAATAGCTGGTAGATTTACCACACTTTAAACTCTGCAGGCAGAGGCTGCAAAACCACTGCAAGCAAATGTGTTAAAAAAAGTCCCTGACTGCTGAGCTCTGTGGTGTGTGCCTGGGAATAGCAGTGGATTGCACCCATGGAACAGTGACACTTGGTGGAATAGGGCAGCTGCTCTCTCTTAAATCCTCTGCTCCTGGATGACATCCTGCCTTGCTGATGTTGTGCCTCTATTTCACTCTTCTCCTCTATGATCTCCGGCTCCCAGGTACAGTCTGCGACTTCCTCATCCACACCCACCTCATTGCTCAAGTCCCCTTGCATGCAAGCTGCAACTACACAAACATCAATGGCAATTGCTTCTCCCTGCCTGGTGGCCCTTCCCTTGTCAGAAAAAAAGGTAGACATGCCCTGCCTCTCAAAAGTTGTGCCCGACCACAGCTTTGTCATGTGAATGCAAAACCTGCCTGCCCCCTACTAGCTGCCTTTCTCTTTAGGCTACAGCAAACATGCAGTCAGTGAAGTCTCAGGTTTACTGCCCCAGAGCCTGCATTTTTAAATCTAAATTCACCTTAAGGCTAGCTGTGCATTATTGCTCCTTTCTAAGCATATTTAAAAAGCTTATTTTGTGAAGTTTAATAAGAATGCCATGTGATCACCAGGTTAGTAAGAATGATTGTGTGGGATCACAGTTTTGTTTATCAACAAAACTGGGTGAGTTTGTACCATGTGATAAAGAGATTACATATTAAAAGACACACAGAAATAAGTAAACAATTGTACTTTTCCCAATAGGAACCTCCTCTTACTTACCTTAGATCAGTGAGCTTTTCTTCATAGGCCCTATTTGAGAAACTGTTTACTTGCAAGCCTGCAGGTTTATGGTTTTTCCCTTAGGGCCAATGGATGACAGATTGTGCATGATCACAATCATACAGCTCTGTCGACTCTGAGGAGAATTAGAGAACCTCCAGACTTAAGATCCTGTACTTGGATGCCCACTTATCTAAGATAAGTAAAACTGGATATACTGTAGGTAGCATACGTGGGGGCAACAGGGCTGTAAGGCTTAGGTTAGGTATAAGTATTGCTATTCTATTAAGGTTTTAAAACAGTATCAGCCATAAAAATGTTAGTGAATAAATTAGAGAAGAAATATGCAAACTAATACAAAAAGAAAACACATTTATAATAGATTTCCACTGTGTAGGAGGAAATTTTGAAGTGTAAATATGGTTTACCTCTAAGACTCCATTCTGCCTGTCTGATATGCCATGCGTCTCCCATCTATATTGTTTTTTATAAGACTCTTGTCAGGATGTGCTATATTTTCCAAGCTACCATTCTTTTAGGGAAACCTAGTCTGAAATATCTCACTCCAAATTAGAATGCAGGAAATGTTTGTCAGTATGTCATTATTAGAAGTGACTAACTGTGGGATGAGGAGATTATCGATTCAGGGAAAACAAATCTTTACAAACTGAACAGAAAGACTGGTAATGAAATGTGTGGTTTTCCATTGTGGTACAAAGCCATGATTTATGGAATTACACGTGTAACCACCTAATGCACTATTTATAAATAAGAATAGCAGCCTTTTTAAAGTGACATGAAACCCCGAAGTTATATCTTAAAAATGCATTCATGTACCCTATTAACAAAAATGTAGCTTATTTATGTATCACTCGGCTGTAGATCGTCAAATTATCTCTGAATTCATGCTGACACTATCCTTCCTTTTGGAGGGTGTCTACTTTTGTTCACCATGGTCCCTGTGTGTGTTGTAAAGTAGCCACTTCTCTAAGCTTACTCCCATAATGGAATACAATCTCGCATTTGGCTAGCTAATTTGTAGTAACATTGTAGTTCATCACAGGAGTGAGCTTGGAGCGGTTGTTTCAAACCCCCAAACAATTATCTATTTTCTAAAAAGCAGAGGCCCTGTAGAATAAAATAATTAATGTTGCAATTTTTTATGTTGCATGATATTTGTGCAAATGTTTAGCAAAAAAATATTTTTTGGATAAACTAAACTAACATTTTTATTGCACACAGACAAAATTGATACCAAATTGTTTGGTAAAATAAACGCATGTTTTAATTTGGATGTGCATGTATGTGGGGATGGGGGTTTCAATTTTTTTTGTTAATTTTCTTTTATGTCATTTTACACTTAACTTTATCACTATCATATAAGGTGGTAACCAGCTAATAAGATACAGTAACAGGTTTCAGTGATCAGACTGGAAATGTAATGATCCTCCTCTTATCAAGGCAGAGAGACCCACCATGCTGATGCCACACTAAACAATAGATAAATAAACTAAACCAGGACTTTTCAATCTATTGTTTGTCACAGATTGGTATCAGTTTCCAGTAAACAAATTACCCTTACTTCACATCTAAGCCCAAGAACAAAAATTTATATATAGCAGGTTACCAGTCCTTAGATATGGTGGCTGCATTTGTTTTATTTTGTCAGGATTTTATTTTAACCTGTTAATCCTGCCAGTAAAAGATCCGTGTACTTAGGTGACAACATTCACTGTATTTTATTTGTGGACGAGCAATGTTGCCACCCTAGGACAGAAGGTATGTTAGGAATATAGAAGCCATACTCCTCTTCTCATCTTCATAACATTAAACATATTCTGTAGTTCCCAAAATTTGGAACATTACAACATAGGCAAAGAGCTCAGAAAGTTATTAACTAACTAGTTTTTGTTTTTTGCAATTATTGAACAGATATAAAAAACTGCTTTTACTTGTATATTTAACAGACCAAGAGGGAGTAAGTTCATTGTTGAGGTATACATACATTTTAAAGTATAACTCCACTTTTGCAGCCAAATTGGGATAACACAGATTTACATTTTTATTATTTGTTTCTTATTTACATAGCATGAAAAAAAATAGCTCCTTGCATAAAACTTGCTCAAATCTCAAAGAAAAGTTTTTCTATGTAAAGAAATTCCTCTGGAATGCAATAAGTGATGGAGAGGGTAATATTTATGATCATTAACCCTGCCTGTACTGTGTTGGCAGATCCCATTATCTAGATTTAGACACTGTCTGTCCTTACAAAGGGTTAAAGGTCTAACACCTTGACTTCTTTCATTGTGTATTAATGAGGGGGAGTCCAGTTTGTCCTTAGCCCTGGTTCACACCTAGGCGGCACTGTTTTTGCACGTTTGTACGCATGTTAGCAGCATGCGATTATTTGCGTGTGCACATTTGTATGCGTGTTTTGACACGAATACATGAAAACGCGCGTTTTGATCAACAGCTCATAAACCCATGTGGGCAATGGAAGAACGCGCGTTTAAACACGCAAAAACGCTCACGAAAATGTGCAACATGCTTCTGTTGCGCGTTATTGGGCACTTCCAATCAAGTCTATGGGGAGGAAACATGCTTCTAACTGCCCAAAGAAGGTCCTGTATCTTTTCAGGCATCTGATGTTTTCTTGCTGGCGTTTTTCTGTTCAGGTGTGAACCAGGGCCATTGGAAATCATGGGATTTCTTGTGTTGGGCAGTTAAAAGCTCTTTTCGAACTGCTCAAAAACACCTAGGTGTGAACCAGAGCTTAGTCTTTCTATTAGGCCTGTCAGAGTTTCCTGTTACTGAAATTGAGAGAGAAGCTTTCAAAGGCCTGCTAAATAAGGATATCCAAAAGGTAAGAAATATATTTTTTAAAAGTTATTCTAGCTATATAATGTGTGATTAGGAACACATAAACATACAGAGGGGAATTCATCAACACTGGAGCAGGCAAAATCTGGAGCAATTTTGCATGGCTACCGATCAGCTTCTCTTTACATTTTCAAATCTTAACTGAACAAACTAAAGAGAGAAGCTGAATGGTTGCTATAGGCAATTGCTCCATATTTTGCTTGCTCCAGTTTTGATAAATTCCCCTCGATGTGTTTTTATTTTTCTCAATTTTGCCTGTGAAAGTGGAAATACACTTTAACGTCTAAGGCCCTCATACTCTATCTACCGCCAATTCCTCTTCCAGTACTAGTAAAAGCATTAGTACCAAGAGCAACATGATATAATTGAAAATATTTTGAAGCTGCCGTGCCACACTAGATACACTCACTGAACCAATGCCATAAGCAGCCTCTGAAACAAGGTAGAGTGCATCAAGACTATCTCCTGGTCCCATAAGTGTTGAAGCTAAAGAGCCTCTGGATTACTAGGTGTTTAAAGCTCTAATCTATATTTACCTGAAGACTTTACAGCATTGCTTTCCTATTATTGTGTATTGTGTTTCCTTATCTTTTAAATCATTAATTAACTTATGTGTATGGATTATAAATCTTTAAACACATTTGTTTATATAACTCTTTTAATATGTTATAAATGAAGGTTCAATTGTCAGTTCAAGATGTATGTGGATATGATTGAAGACATTCATAGTTTAATAAGCATTGGATTGTCAATGTTTCTTTTGTGCACATAACCTTTTATTGAACTTTTCAAGCCTTGCTATAATTTGACGGTTTTTGTTCTCACCTCAGTGTGTATCTGTTATATGAATCTGTTTACAATAGTTTTATTTTCACCTAATACATTTTTTTTAGTTTTTATAGTGTTGGTGTCCCTGAGGTTTAACACTAAGGTAGCCTAGCAACTGAATTCTCATATGGCTCATGTGTTTTCTGATTTACACTCAAGTGTTAGGTTTGAAACAGTATTCCATGTTTATTTTCTTACCATTATTATTTGCTTTTTTATTGACTTTCGGATATGTGCATAGATCCCCCAGAATGACCTCACATACAAATCCAGAATACAAAAAGTTTATATTGGTCATAATCTGTTTAGTGAGATGATGACTAATACTGTTTATTACATTCTATTAAGCACAGAAGGATAGTGAATGAGAACGCAGAATTTGGGAAAAGGGAAAACAAGCGAATTTAATGAAATAAAGTAGCATGAACTCATTTTTGAAACATACTTAGACGGATGTCCTCCTGTTTACAATAGATTATTCAGTAATGCCATATCACTTCTTTTTAGGCATCTACATTTTCTCAGAGTACAGGGGGTGCTGGTTGAGTTATGGGAAAGGGCAACTCCTAATGGTACAGGCATTTATGTTGAAGAATTATACATAATGTAAATAGTTGAAGTGGAATTAAGGTCAAAAAGTTGATATCAAGGTTTTGCCCATGACAGAAATAAACAATGACACAAAAGTTAGAGGGAATATTATACACATAACTGATGTTATACTTATTCTCAGCAAGTGGCAGAAGGCTCTCACTGATTAGCAGGGCCTAGGAGGGTCTGCTCTTCATTATAGTCCCTGATGGTTGGGATAGATTTTAACTGAAGAGCATTTTCAGGTTGCAATCTTTGGGATAGACTCCCTGGCAATGTCTAAGAGACAAAGCCTAAAAATTAAGAGCAAAGGCAACAGGGCATGGAAGCACAGAAAGTAATTAAGCTATGGTTGGGAGACATGCCCAGGAAATATGGAAAGGTAATGGACAGCAGGGTAACCAAACAAAACAAAGAAAAACATTTATTTCTAGGGATACACTTAAATCACATGGAAGAAAAAGCCCCTCCCACTTATAGAGCATTCAATGTTGTTTGGTAAGGGATATATGGTTTGGAGATATATATATATATATTAGTTTTACTAGTAAAACTACTGATCTATTAACAGTTTAACTTTTTTATTTCCTATACCTCTACCACATACATTTTACTATATTTACAAAGCTAGAACAACTAAGTAATAGTAAATACCTAATACATTATTTATTTAATGTATTTCACTACTTTTTTAATTTAATGTACAAAATTCTATAATTATGTGAAAAGCTGCAGGTGTCTTTATGGTGTTCTGTGATGTGTTTTAAATTTGATCCTTAACACCCTAAGCATTTCAGCGGAAACATGCTGAAAGCAGCAAAAACATTCTAAAATGACCAAGCATGAGTACCACATTAGAAATGCGTGTGCACATTTTTTTGGCACACATGCAGTTCAAAATGTGCAGTTAGACTTACTGGTAAAACAATCTATTACACAGTGTTAAATCTACTATTGAAAAAGAAAACACTTTTAGTGAACTAGAGAAGACAGGATATGGATTTTTTAAAAACATATTATTATCTTATTTTTTGTCAGTCATTGCTGTGCTTGGAATAGCTCTGCTGCTGCATTTGAACTCACACTATTTTTGTCATGTAATATTATGAGCTTCAAAGGAAATTATAAATTACTTTTTTCTTCTCCTCTCCACTCAGAGAACATTTCCCCTTTTAAGACTGCAAATACACTGGCATGCAGCAAAATTATTCAAAAATCTTTTTTCTTTTGCATGTCTTGTCAGAATTTGTAAAAGTTATAATAAGGCTGACAAAAATCAGTTTTAATTCCAGGTATCATGGTTTTTAATTACATATTCTCTTTTAATTAAAAATATTGTTAGCATCTGCTTTGTATGTACTGACATAAAGTCTTTGAAAATTCACTTTTATGGCTTTTCTGCTTTTCTATTTTACTTTCTTTGTTCAACCTCTTTCAAAAGTCTTTCTAAAAGTACATTCATTAAAGAAGCAGATAAATATGGTTCAATTAACTAACCAATTAGGCATATTTTTTCCAACCCATACTGTTATAAAGCGAAATTAATTGTACGCATGCAGAGATTCACTAAACAAATATTTAATTCAGGCTAGCACAGGTTTTTATAGCCTTAGAAGACTTAATGCTTAACATCAGTGCATTCCACTAAAAAGTGTCTTTATTTTCTTCTTTCAAATTATGAAAAAAATTATTGATTTTTTATCTATAAAAATTAAAAGGGACTTTTTTTGTGAGTGAATTTGTCCTCAGATGAAAGTAACTTAATTGACCACATATAGACCAAATATACTCACAGCCACCCAGAGGTGCCTGCATAGCTTTACAATTCCTCAGGAGTTCCAAAACCTGGAGCAACCTACAAGTGAAATATCAATTTAATGTAATGAAGCTGAAACATTTTGCTGCCCTATTTCACTTACAGAGCCTCAATATTGGTCATCAAGTGTGATCAATGGCATCCCAGACATAACAATGATATACATGAGGAGACATGAGGCTATATACACATTTCATGGATTGAAATCACTAGTTTCATAGTGGGGAGCCCTAGGTTTTGGGACTCCCAGGATAGTCTGAAGATAACTGAGGGCATGGCCAGCCACCTCTGGGTGGCAGTACACTCAGTTACCTTGCCTTTTTATATCTTTTCTTTTTTTCCTTCAGTTCTAAACATGTAAAATAGGAATTTTCAACAGGTATAACATATTGCATTGTAATATTTCATGTTTATGACCTGCAGCCATCAGATGGAGTTCTATGTAAGTTCTACATTTGGTGAAATCTCTTCCATGTAGCTTCTGTCCTAAAACAGACTTTAATGAATTAGAAGAGGGACACACCTTCTCCTCTGCTAGCAAAGATTACAACAGCTGGTGGATAAACACCATCTGCCTGAATGCAAGTGTGTTCTTATTAAGGTGCCCATACACTGCTCGATTCTTGTACAAGAATCGCGGGAAATCCCGCGATCGTACGAGAATCGAACAGTGTGAACGAAGACGTGCAACCGTTTCTACTGTACGGTCGCACGTCTATTGTCTAAGGAGCATGTTAGAAAACCAGCCGAGAATCGTACGATTTTCGGCTGGTTTGAACAGTGCTCGGGAGACAAATGCTGAACGGGCCGGTGTGCGCACGCGCACACTGCCCGTTCAGCATTGCGGTCATCGAAAGCCCACCCCTCAGGGGGGCAGGCTTGCGATGATCGAGAGTGCAATCTGCCTGTCCAAGATGGGCAGATCGTACGTTTTTTTAATCACTTTACAACCATCGCAAGACTAAGGTACAGTGTATGGCCACCTTTAGAAAGGTCAGTAGGCTTTTCAAACAGAATATCTTCATGTACCCTGAAATCAATTTTTACTTGTAAAATAAAAATGGTATACTATGTAATTAAAGCAATTACTGTATATAAAACATCCTTTAATAAAAGTGTAAATTTAAATTTTCCATTTAATGTTACTTCATTGTGCTACAGCCCTTGTAGAGCCTTGGGCTACAACTTTTAAAAGACACAAATGTATGCAGTTCTGTATTCATTACTACATAATCAAATGTATTTTTGTTCAATAATTTTTTATGAAGTTTTTACATTTTACAATTACACTTACAAATAGTAAACTTCACCAAACAAGCACTCAAATTAAATTGATATGATGAAATCATAGTCTATGGGCATTCTTGGTGTCATTCACACTTGTCATTCCATAGAAAATAATGATAATCCCACCTAATCTCAATTTAGATCAATGCTACTGTGCTTGGAGAGTATGCCTGCTAAAGATTTATTTGATGTGTCATATGGTTCTCGACTCCAAGGCCCATCTTTCTTCCCATTATACTCTATGGGCATTCCATTGTGCTATTCACCTGTCATTCCATAGAAAACAGGAAAAATCCAAAGTTATTTCAATTGTAAAATATGTTACTATACATGGGGAAGATCTGTGGTAAAGGATAAGTTGATATCTTTTTTAGATTTGCCTACAAAATATCTGATACTATGCTTCCCATTATACTCTATGGGCATTCCGTTTGGCTTCATTATAGTCTATGGGCTTTCTCTTCCCCTGTCAAAGTCTATGGGCATTCCATTCTGTCATTCCTTTTAGTAGGCCCCTAACAGTATTGATAGAATTACAATGCATGATAGTAGAATGCCAGGATTAGACATAATTACCATGTTTTTTTTTTTCTTGGTGGGGGGCCCGGGGTGGCCCAAGAAAATGTTTGCCCAGGGTCCGATCAATATTAAAGACGGCCTGACAGAAGTCACTGGCAGGTATTCAAAGTAGTAAACACTTACTGAATGTCTTGTGAGGGTTAGGGATTTTACCTTTTTTCATCCTTTGTTACATCTCAATTCTGTTGATGTCTTGCAGCCTCTTTACAGCCTGTCCCTGTCCATATGCTCTACCGTGACAACAGGCTGCAATGTTTTTTCACAGGGAATATGTCCTACTTATTGCTGTATGCAAGTATGCTTTTTTTGTAGCACCTCACTGTATCCTGTGAAAAGATGTAAATACACTGTGCACCCACAACACTCTATCCCAATATGCCCATTTTTTTTTTTTTAAATACCAGAGCTATAGCTTGAAAACACAGTTTTGTAAAAATTGGTCAGCAGCAGGACAGTACAGTATGTACATGTGATGTGCTAGAATAGGCTAAAAGGTGGAAACACAAACAAGCCTTGTGTTTGCTACACTAGAAATTCAAGTGTATCATCTAAGAGATTGACCATCAGTAGGACAGTTTTGTGAACAAATAGAAAAGGTAAAAGGGATTAGATAGAAGGTTACTGTTTAGTTTCACTAAAATAAAAGTCTACTGTTCAACAGACATTACAGAAAAAAAAAATGACCAGCAGAAAGATGGTAGTTTAATGTATCCAGGTATAGTAGTCTGAATTGTGCAGACTATAGCCATTAGCCATAGCATTTAGATGATACTATGCTGAAGATGAGAGTACAATGAAAATTTGCATGAGAGATGTCTATATCCTTTGCTCACATGTCAAGATCTGTGTAATTATTTCTATAAAATGAGTATGTTAAGGTATTTTTACTGACTTAAAAAAATGTGAAAGTACTTTCTACATCTGAAATGTTGTAATCTTAGATTGGTAAATGTGTCTTTCATATGGCACATGTAAGACACAAGACTGAGATGAGGATCCCGATGCTAAATAGTCTTGTGAACTAGTAAAGCAGCTATGATAACCATATGACATATGAGATTTAAGACACATGTAAAGTTTTGAGGGGGATGAGCAAGAGAACAACAATGAGGGGACTTTGATGTTGGTGCAATCCTGCCCAGCTTTAAAAGGGATTAGTGCTATCAGATCTATTGTTAAGGTCTCCCTCTGAGGTATAACGTGTTCTCATGGTGGAACTATGTTGGTGGTGGAGTGTTTTGGAATATTAAATCAACGTTCACATAATTTCGTGCACGGGTTTCAGTTTAGCTTAATTATGTGAACTTACAGTATATGGACTTATACAGGTGAAACTCGAATAATTAGAATATCGTGCAAAAGTAATTGCAGTAAGTGCTGCAAAAGGGGCCCAAACCAAGTACTGAGTACATATGCATGCTTGTACTTTTCAGAGGTCCGATATTGTTCTATGTACAATCCTTGTTTTATTGATTGCATGTAATAATCTACTTTTTTGAGGTTGTGGATTTGGGGTTCTTGGGGTTTTCATGAGCTGTAAGCCATAATCATCACAATTATGACAAATCACGGCTTGAATTATCTTGCTTTGCATGTAATGAGTCTATCTCATATATTAGTTTCACCTTTTAAGTTGCATTAGTGAAATAAATGAACTTTGCACGATATTCTAATTATTCGAGTTTCACCTGTATACAGTTTATACACTGAATAACCTGACATTGTGATACCTATAGGGAAAAAAGTCTTAATATATACAGTATATGTGAATAATATTGATTTTTACATATTGTTAATAGTACACATATTTGTGTAAGCGTGGCACAAATATATTTATGTGTTTGAATAATTGTGGTGGTTCACACTTCATTTAGTTTTTGCTGCTGATAGAGATATTGGCCTGAGGTAATATTTGTTTACCATATGAAAATAAATCAGGCACATACTAACCAAGCAGCTAATCAAGTAGTGAATGTGTTTATAAATAGTTAACAATCAGTGTCAGACTATAAGGCTGCAATAAATGTAATTAGTAGCTTAGAATAAGTGGCTTAAGTTTTTAGTAAGAACATATAGACACATGAATTATGCATGCAGTGAATGCATTTCATCCAAACCGGTGACTGCAAAGACTCAAATCTGACAGTTGGCTTAACACAAGGTTGGTTAGGACCCCGAAGCCCTCCCCCAGCATTTACTTTATATTTTTAAATACTTATATGCTGCCACAGCATTATTGTTATTTGTGCCTTTGGTATGCTCTGTTACCCCTCCTGTTTTGCGTCCAGTTTGTACAGTCCCTACCTAGACACTCTCTGTTTGTGCATGCTTCATAGTTAGTTTCAATTTACCACTGTAAAGAAAGGGCTCAAGAAAGTCAATGGGGACATTTATCAGCTAAATTATTATACTAATTAGTCTCAAATCAGGCTGTCTCTCCTTCAGAACAGACTCTGTGTCAGGTTTACAGATGTCAGCATCTGTATTACTGGGCAGTTAAGCACATATCTTTTGTAAAACTATCAACTGGATTTTAATTCTGCGTCTTATTGAAGAAATAAGCGGTCTATGGATTCAAGTGAAGCAAGTGACCACACTGTCCACACAGTGCTATGTCATTGCATACTGTATATTGGCATTTTAAACAGAACAATTTACCTCTTTCAGAAGTCTTCAGGACATTCATGTGATGCTATATAGTTCTCTTTGCCTTTCTTTGCCTCTCTGGCACTGTGTCATGTACCTGGCAAGAGACCGGAAGGTGAGGAGGCTTCTCTTGCGACTCGTGTCCCTCTGCCCCTGGGGATGAGGACAGGTAGCGGAAGGGCAACGAGGAGCACGAGTGCCACTGATGCGAACCGACACCGTGCAGGAGACGTCCCGATGGCGTGTAGTCCGCAAGCAGGAGGTCCACCGAGCAGAATGGTAGGAAGCAGGAACAGGAGGCAGGAGCAGAGTCAGAGAAGCCAGAGGTCGGAGCCAGCCGGGCAGCAGGGTACAAAATCAAGAAGCAAAGGCAGAGTCCAGAAACATGCCGAGGTCAGGGGCAGGCAGAAATCCAAGAGCAAAGTTTTTATATGGTGAGCTAGATCCAATTAGCTGCATCACTTCCTGTGCGACGGCCGTTGCCCATGTTTCCATGCACTTCTGGTTTTCGAGCATTTACGGTTTCAAGCACTTCTGGGTTTCGAGCACTTCCGGTTTTCGAGCACTTCCGGTTTTGAGCACTTCCGGTTTCCGCGCGCATGCGCAGCCGCCATCTTGCCCTTACACACTGGCTGTTCATCAATGATGCAGAGGGCATCTCTGATATAATGATATCAGCTCCATTCTGTCCATTATTGTGCAAAAGAGCAGGGTGCTGTGGTGACACCATTTGGCACTGAGCATCATTCAGCACAAAAAAGGACCAGCACTGGAACAAATGGTGGATGTGTCTGTGTGTGACAGCACCAGTGAAGAGTTGAGTATTGCCGCCAGAACCACTAACTGCTTTTTCTATTTTAAGATCCTATGGCACCATTTAAAAATAATTTTGTTTAAGTAGTTGGACAAGGAAAATAGTTGTAGGTACACTGTAAGGTGTTTTGCAAGGAATACAGATTTGAAGATAGTTTTATAATGATTACAGGTAAAAAGTAATTTTAAGTTATTATTGATGTTTACATTAGCAATTCTTCAGATTTCTTTATGGTACCATATATCACTATAATTTACCTTTTGTATCAATACCCCTCCTACTAGATTGTAAGCTCTCATGACCAGGGTCCTCCTAACTCTCTTGTATTGATATTGTATTGTACCTGTACTGTCTTCCTCTATTTTGTAAAGTGCTATGCAAACTCTTGGCACTGTACAAATCCTGTATAATAATAATAATAATAATAGGGGTTGAACCAATACCGTTTTACTTTTTAGTATTCTTTTATCAGTACTCGCCAATACTAAGTACCTACACCGGCATCCCGATATAGCGCTGGCTCGACTTCCTGATTACCTGCGAAGCTGGCTTCACGCCTCCTCGTGACACTGCGGCGCAACCTGGCTTCCTGACCAATCAGGAAGCAGAGCGGCGGGTCATGATCTGCTGCCCGGCTTCCTGATTGGTCAGGAAGCCAGGCTGCCCGCAGTGTCACTGACAGCATGAAGCTGGTTTCCCAGCCAATCAGGGAGCCAGGGGGCAGGTCACGACCCACCGCCTGGCTTCCTGATTTGTAAGGAAGCTTGCTCCATGCTCCCTCGTAGCACTGCCGGTATCGGGGTAAGTATCAGAGAATTTGAGCAATGTACGAGTACTCGCCCAAATGCTCAGTATTGGCACAGATACTGACACAGATACCGGTATCAATATTGGTGCATCCCTAATAATAATTGTATTATAAATAAAGATTTGTACAGATATAAATGTATCCTTCTAATGGCTTATTATATTTAAGTTACAATTAGCCTTCTTGCTCAACAATTTCAGACACAAAGAGAATCTTAACAGTCACTCGTGGCTAGCACTATGGGAGAGAAATAGTAAAGAGCAACCACAGTGCAGCACTAATATACTACTAATCAGGACAGTCTGCATATGTAATGAACAAATGTATGTACTGTATATAATTACAAATAATACATGGACACAATGCTAAAACAATAAAACTTTTATATGATTATTTTTTTACATTTGGTAAGTGTAATTTTATACAAATGTGAACTCTACTGAAATCTTTTTTCAGTTGCTGGTAGGAAGCTTAAAAAGTGATATGCCATGTTAACCAGAAACGAAAGCAGAGAAGGAAATACGCATTGTCACATTGATAGCTTTTAATGGCTAAATATATAACAAATAAAAGCTCTTGGCCTGCTAGGCTCTGTCACTATTATTGTGACAGCTAAAACCTAAAGCGGCATAGCCTTTATTGAGAATATGTTTATATTTTTTGCTAAGCCACTTTAGCTCTTCAACTATAAATATACCAGAGAAAGGGGCCCAGTGCTTCAAAGGTCTGTATTTTTTCAAAACTCCCAAGACCAGCAAACAATGTTACATTCTCCTACAGGAATGTCCAAACTGAAGTATAAACACATTTTGGGGGATTTTTTCATTGTGGGAAGGGTTGGAGAAAAAAACACTGGCCAGCACTGAAATAGCTTTTTTTGGTGGCGTTGACCTTTACAGAGACAAGTTTACATTTTTACTAATATATTATTAAAAAAAGAATAAAAATTAGATCTGTAGGAGATATAGACTATTACAATAGTATTTAAAAATATGATAAGAATTTGCTATGGATGGAACATAATGTTATGGCAAAGGTAAATGGCAAAACAAGCTAGACTAATTTATCTCCATCTGACATTTAAATAATTTATTTCCACAATATTGCATTCTCGATTACCAACAAATCATGGTGTCTTTTAACAGCATATTTGTAGCTGCATCTGAATTCCTGGCATGTTTTCACACCTTCATTTGTAGTTTCTAATAAAATGCACTGGGAAATAAAACTGATACCTGCATTTACGAGGAACTGATGTGGAGATTATTGCCTGCTTCAGGCTTTTGTTTTACTGTGAAAATAATTTAAAATGTTAGGCATTTTAGAACTGTATCCTAGCAAGCTACATGTGTACTTGCTGAATATAATTTTAGTCGAGAAATATGTTACAGCTACAAATATAGATAGAGTTCTTCTATTTTAGAATACATGCAGTGTGCAAAAAAAATCCCAACAAGTGGATATTTCCAATCTTTCCTTTTTTTCCTTGAGAATCTTGGGTGTTTCCATTCTCTTTTGTGTGTTCCAACACCTCAGTTCTCCTTGGTGTATCATGGACTTCAACACGTCCTTCTTACATTCTGCTTTCCAAATACAGCAGAAATGTATGCTATACCTAATCTGAAGAAGTAGCTGCTTTCCACAAAATGCATTACTTGGTATTTTAATAAGTCATTCAGTAAAGAAATCTGTACCCATCAGGACTTAGCCTTCATGACTTCCTTTCCCACCATCTTGGAAGTACATTTCATTGGGTGCCTCTAATAAACATATATAAATGTTTAACTACAGATGTGTTGTATTTTTGGATTTTTGGTGCTTCGTTTTCCTATCAAATTGACTACCCAAATTGTCCATCGCAATTTTGCTAGATCCAGAAGTTAAAACCTAATGTAAGATCCAGGTGCAGACACTCAAATTATAAAAATTAGTGGATGAGTGCAGCTTAACCTTTGGCAGCCCCGTTCCCCTTAAGACAAGCAGGTTTACTGGGACTAGGTTGTCCCCAAGACTTAACACACAAAACAATATACTCTGACTGTAGAATGTAACAAAAGACCTAAAGTAGAAAAGAGTAGATGAGAGAGTACAGAGATGGAAGACACAAGATGAAAGGTTCTCCAGTGGAGACACAGCTTCTTATAGTCGGTATTCACCAAGGAAACAGACGGGTTTAATGTACATGATAAAACACAAAATTTCTCAGCTAACTATCCTCCACTATTCACAAAACTTAGGAATCTCCTAAAAATCTGGCATACTTACCCCATTTCATGTCTAGGCAGGATTGCAGCGATCAAAATGACCCTGCTTCCAAAACTCCTATACCCGTTTCGAGTTCTCCCTGCTCCGATTCCATCTCATCAGCTTAGAGTTCTACAAAGACAGTTGTTTAAATTTATATGGTCCCATAAAAAACCTAGAATCCCGCAGTCAACTATGTACCAAACTAGACATGCTGGGGGGTTAGGTGTACCAAACATCCAAAAACATTACAACGCAGCCCAACTGGCAACGGTAACCAAATATCACGCCACTGACGAAGTACCACTTTGGGTATCGATTGAAGCCTTAGACTGTGACCCATACACAATTGACAACCTTCTATGGATGTCCCCTAAAGACAGGACCGACATCACTAACACAATTACTCGCCACTCTTTCCGAATATGGGACGCATCTAAATACTCCAGTGGCTTTCTCTCTCCTCACTTACCCATGCTTTCCTTCTTTAACCATACTGCCTTCCCCCCAGCATTTGACTCCCCGGCCGCATTCCATAAATGGAGGGAAAAGGGGATCACACGGCTCCATTTCGCATTTGGCGACAAAAACATTGTGCCTTTTCCAGATTTCCAAACTAAATACTCACTCCCAACATCTTCGTACCTATATTCAAAAAAGGGTCAAAATGCCAACCAGAAAACTATAGACCAGTTAGTCTAACATGCATAATATGTAAACTGTTAGAGGGAATTATTAAGGACTACTTAGTGGAATTCGTCCAAGATCAAGGCATAATAACTGATAATCAGCATGGATTTAGGAAGGATCGTTCTTGCCAGACCAACCTGCTGACCGTTTACGAAGAGGTGAGTAGAGATCTAGATGGAGGGTGGACGTAGTATATCTGGACTTTTCCAAAGCATTTGATACGGTGCCACATAAACGCTTGTTATACAAGCTAAGGGCTATGGACATAGATGAATTAGTGTGCACGTGGATAGAACACTGGCTACGAGAACGTGCACAAAGAGTATCAGTAAATGGCACCTTTTCAGACTGGGCAGAGGTCAGGGTTCTGTGCTGGGTCCCTTGCTGTTTAACCTATTTATTAATGATATCGGGGAGAGAGTGAATAGCCGTGTCTCAGTTTTTGCTGATGATACGAAAATTGAGAGGGTAGTAGACACAGATTTAGACATTATAACATTATACATATAACATTATAACATTACATATTACATATTATGAAGTGTCCAACGAAAAAACGATAGAAAAAAAAAGTTTTTTCGTTGGACACTTCATAATATTGGACATTTCTTTTGATTTTGATTTTTATTCTCATTCTTCTGGGCTTTTTTTGTTTTGAAGATCGGAGAGCTTTAAGAACTTTGGGTGCATTTTTTATATTATAAGTGCATACTTCTACTTATTTTCGAAAGAAAACAACACAGACTGTTTTATATTGTGATATTTTTATTTTTCACATATATGACACATGTTTATTTATTTATTTAATATTTTTTTCACAATAATATTTTTTCACATATATGACACATGTTCTTTGAAGATTTTTGTTTATTTATTTAATAAGGTTCATGTATGACACGCCTTTTATGACACCTGCTGACACATTTTATAACGTACTATAAGTTTTTACACAAATATTTATTATATATACACTGTTTCACGATTGCTTGACACGGAGGTGACACCATATGATCCCTACCGTTATCTAATTTCCTGAAGGGCATTTAGCGCTGTACACTTCATTACACCATTATTCTGTAGGCTTTTAGCCTGAGTTCAGCAGCTTTTTTCCTTTTTGGTTTTAGAAATTTTAGCTCCGGGGTCATATTAATATCTATTTTAAATTTTAATCCATCTTAATTTAGTTTTACTATTTCCGTTAGCGCAAGTTAGTTTGGTTCACTATTTCCAAAAATTGTCTGATAATTTGTATGCCTTTAGGATGTGGGATGCTGCTGTAAAGTGCCTCTACATCAATGGTAACTAGCCAGGAATCAGGCGGAATCATGATTCCATCTATATTTTTTAAAAGGTCAGATGTGTCCTTAAGATATGAGGGTAGTGCGATTACGACTTGCGGTCGTAAGTAATCGTCCACCATACGACTGGCTAGTTCTGAAAGGCTCCCTATCCCTGAGACAATTGGTCTGCCTGTGGGGTCCGTAAGGCTTTTATGAGTTTTAGGGAGGCAATAGAAAGTCGACATACGGGGGAATTTTACATCAAGGTACTTGAGTGTTTGTTTATTAATGAGATCATTTTGATATGCTTGATGAATCAGAGTTCTGTATTCAGTTTTGTATGTTTTGACCGTTGTCTCATCTATCATTTGGTACCAGTTTGGATTTCCAAGGATTTTGTAGCACATTGCTTCACATTGGGTTTTGTTCCGTAGCACTATATTCCCCCCTTTGTCTGAGGGCTTAATTACAAGGTCTTCCATGGCACACAAACTATTCAAAGCTTCCCTGAGTGGTCTGGGTAGATTTGTTGCCGAGGGGGAATTGGAAAGCATCTCAATGTCCTTAATAGTGCTCTGCAAGAAAGCCCAGATGTAGGGATTGGACTGGATAGCTGGAAATGTGGTTGACTTGTTCTTAAAAATGGTAAGAGGTAGGGGTGTCTCTCCTTCAGTTAGGATGTCCACAGATGGCATTGTATCAGTCCTGTTGCCCTAGTCAAATAGCTGCATGAGATCCCTCAGGGCTTTGAAATCTTGCATGGTATAGCCTTCCCATCTTGACTGTTCCATCTTTTGTTGGTTATTTAGTGTGGTGTTTTTATCATACATGACCTTGAATAATACGTTTCTGGCAAATAGGTGTAGATCCTTAATCACCTCAAAGTGTTTAAGATTGTCCGTAGGACAGAAGCTCAGGCCTAGTTTTAATACCTGCAATTGTGATTCATTGAGAGAATAGCCTGAAAGATGAATTACTTCCAGTTGGTTCTCACTAGGAAGGGGTCTAAATTCCCCGTTCTCCTCGTCTCCGGTGTCGTGACCCCTAAAAAATTGACGGAGTTGGTTCCTAGGTGTGAAACATCAAGTGAAAGGGAATTGTGATCCTTGGGAAAACGTATCTCCTCGTGACGTGTTGTGTGTGATACCGATGGAAGAGTGTCAGCCCCTTGTGTATGGGAACGTGGTAGAGATGCATGGGCCGAAGGCCTAGGTGTCGGTGGGGGAGGTTCCGAGGATAACGAGATATCCTCATAGCCTTTATGTGTCTTCCCTAATTGTGTTGAGTGTTGAGTGGGCGAAAATACTTTACAATTCGGGGTTCCTTCCCCGCTATGTGCGCCTCCACCTTTATTTTTTCTTCGTGTAGAACTGGACATTGGTGCTTTGTGTTGCCGTTTGCTATGAGTTGAATATGAGGAGAAGGATGAAGAGTCTGAATCAAATCCCCCCTCCCTATCAGACTGACGGGGTAGGCCAGCCGATCGAAATCGGGCGTTAGATTGTTTGGTCCATTTATAGGCCTGGCCTAGAGTGTAGGAGAGTTTGTCTCTTTGAAATTTCTTATTTCTTTATTGGTGACCAGGTCCTTGCTAAAGGTTTCAATATGGTCACGTAAGTCTTTGCCTTGTTTAGGAAAGGACGGGAGTTTTTTTTCAATCGCGGTAGATGCCGCAAATAGAGATTTGATTTCCCCCTCCAAACTGGTGAGTTCAGAATTGTAGTATTCAATCAGAAGTTGAACCATTCTAAGTGAGCATGTCTGTAAGTTGGCTTCCCATGCTTCTTTTAGTTTGTCGTTAACTTGTCTAATTTGAGGGAATATTTGTATACGTAGACCCCAAGGGACAATGTCTTCTGCAATATATCGTTCAAAGTTCATGATTAATTGTTGCTTATCCGCTGATTATTGTCATTGAATCATGTATCGTGCTTATTAATTTTCATATGTTACAAAATCATGTTGTTTGGAAGGTTTATTTATGGAGTGAACACATAGCACATAGGGAGCTAAATTACTCAGCTGACCATATGTTTTATTTATTGGATCTTTGATCCAACATTTTAAAATTCTTTATCCTAATTAAAATTAATTTTTTATATGAATTATTGTTTCATGGAGTTGTTTCCTTCTGATGCTCTCAAAACCCCACTTTCTGTCTTTTGATACTACAATGTTCAGGGGTGTGGCACCTACTATTCAGATCTAGGTTTAAATCAATTCTACCCAACTTGTCATGACCGTGTCCTTAAATTTCCTACCTCTTATGATGTGCTCACTTGCAAAGAGTCTAGCTCTTGGGGGTGTTGCAGCAAAAAATATATATCCAAATAAAATTCAAACAAGTGAAGGGGGCCAACCAAGAGTAAGTGTGAAGCAAGACTTCCCTCTTTTACCAGTAGTCAATCTAACCTAGAAAGAATAAGAGTATGTTAAAATTTGTTAAAAACTATACAATCATAAATATCTATGAAGAAAGTTATAGGATGTGATGATTACTTATACATTACATATTTATAGAGCGCTACTTTAATTACTAGGTATAAATTGTAAACATGAAAATCAATTACTGCATTAAACAGATGGCAGCATTCATAAATTACCATTAAAATGTGTTTTCATTAATTTTGTGGAATTTAGTTATGTTCCTCAAATTTGATTAACAACCCTACACTACTAAAGATAAGTGGTAACCTGAACAGCAACCTTAAAGCTACAATAAAGAAAAATATGCTGTATTTTGCCATACTGAAGCTATAGTAGAGTAGTTAATCATTATTCATTTTTTAAGTCTTAATAAGAGCCATTATCTTATTTTTATTATGAACAAGTGAGAGAACGTTTCAAAGAGAAAACATATGCTTGACTGCTCATGCATTACTCTGGAATAAAACTGCAGAAACAATACTGAAATGGCTGTGAAAAAAATGTTAATTTACAAGTTAAGTATAATGTTCAGACTGTTATGCTTTTGTCTCTTTACATTCTTGGTACTGAAATGCAACAATAAATATACTGACAATGAATGCTTAAAGGTTATTTAAAGCTTTTCTTATTCAAATTTCACAAAGTACCTTACAATCAATTAAAATGGAAACATTTGAATCCCTTTTCTCTTTCTTTAAGCAACAAAAGCATGTCTTATTTTGTAAATATAACCTTATGGGTTGAAAAGATGAAAATGTTTTTTTTTAATTGCTCTTCAGTGGTGATGAGGTTCGGGTTCAGACTGAAGTAGGATTCAGTCGGAGCTTTTGCTGTTTGGCTTTTGGCAAACAAGCAAATTAAATGGGATTTTCACCCACTGAACCTCAGATGAAGTGGGAAGTTACATTTAGCAGTTGTAGTACTACCGCTGTCAAATGTGACAGCTTTCAGTTCAGTACAAAAACAACAAATTCCCAGCACACTTACCAGCTTACCTGCAAAAAAATGACACTCTCTAACTATTAAGGTTAAAAACTGAGACTTCCAGCTCAGGGTTCCTGGTTGCTAGGAAGCCTGCAGCCACCAGCATCCTAGCAACCAGTGATCATTCCCAACCCCATTTATCTGTCAGCCAGGAGATTCCTTCCCAGGATATGAATGTTAACAAAGTGGCAGAGATGATGACTGACATTGACTAATTATGGGCATGTCTATATTTATTTAATGTCTGGCCCAGGGATCTTTCATTTGCAGCTGGGAGTGCAATGGGTTTTAGTTTTGGCTGGTTGTTGGGATCAGCATTCATTGTGCTTGATGATGGCAGTACATTGCTGAATGAGATAACTGACAGCTTAAAAAAGCTGCTGGCTTTTTTAAAAGAAAAAAAAAACAACAACATTTGAGTGTGGAGGATCCTAATGTTATTTTCTTAACAAGCAACAGCTTGTAAAGAAAGCCCAGCACTAATGAATCTCTCCCATTGCACTCTCACAAAAACTGACAGCTTACCGGCTGGCTGCTAAATGTCAACACGCCAGCCATTAATGCTGCCTGCCACCAGTGGGATCATTGGTTGTTAGGATATTGGCAGTTGCCTGCACCCTTTCAACCAATGACATTGTGTGGCTGCTAGCATCCTAGCAACCAATGATGCTTGAAGCCCCCACAGTGCAAAATTGTCATTAGCTTAAAGGGCTACACTGAAAATAAAAAAAAATCCTTTAAATCCTGTACAACAGCCTACAGTATGTAATACGTTTCAACATATGAAAGAATTAGTAATTAATATTTTTTTTAGAAAAGTGATCATTTTATTCCTCCAATTCATAATATTTTCATAAGAAATCAACAGTTTGGCTTACCTGTTATGTATTAAAAAAAGCAGGAAAATTGAATTTTCTTTGGGAAGAATATTACTAACTGATGATAATCTAAATAGAGAGATTGTCAGATAGGGGATACAATGCATTTTATCAATTTCTGCTTGTTTAAGTGTATATTCTCCTCTGGACCCATGATGTATACACCTTCTCATTCTAAAAGGCTTATAACCAAGCAATTAAATTTCCACTTTATTGTTTAAATCCACTTTCGTTTCAAGCTGTGCCATAAGAATTTTAATTTACGTTGTTTTTGAAGAACCTGTGTATTGCAATCAGAAGAAATTTATTTGGAAACAAAAGTAGGCCACTGGTGACTTTTTATTTTGTGTTTCAATTTCTCCCAAAACACAGGGGTTATTCTAGAAATTGTATTTGGATCGCATTGCCACATGGGGACTGCACTGAAACTACTTTGCTTGTAAGCATCTAGTCTACGCAAGGCAACAAAAATAATAGGATATCAAACTACAGCCACCAGAGTGTTTTATGTACTGGAACAATGTTAATGCTTCTTCAAATTGAAAGCACTGTTTGTTTGCTTGAACAGAAACCATGCCATGTGTTAATGATATTCAGAAACCTTATTATGTTTATAGTAGATTATGCTGAGGGTGGCTACCTTTGTGATGATGATTATTATTATTATTATTATGTAAACAAATGCAGCCTAATGCATGCAAACTGCATACTTTGCTTATACAGCTTACCAGTAACTGGGTGCTGCCAAAAGGGGATTTTTTTTTTTTGCTTAAGTTGATTTAGCAATTTTTAGTATAATTTAAAGAAACATTTTTTATGTAATATTTATTATTTTAAGGACATTATTTGTGTGAACAAAAGCATAGGAGGAGCAAATTGTTGAAGCATGGGTTACATTTTACTTAAAGTAGATCTCTGTGAAAATGAAATCTTAACCCTTGCTGTGGGGCCACCCCCACACTGCAGGGGCACTGAGTGACATTCCATCGCTGGATCGAAGGAAGAGACAGGCTAGAGGGAGGCTGAAAATGTTGTTGTGGTGAATATAACTTTGTAATTCTAGCTCCCCAGACAAAATGAGCACTTAACCCTTAGTCCCAGTTGTGTCACAGGTAGTTGGCAGGAGGTAAATACAGATTCCACAGATCAATAGATCAAGTCAGAAAGGCAGTCTCACAGAAATCAAAAGTTACATTCTGCTAAACTTCACAGAAAAATGTCACTGAAATTAAATTCAAACTTCTGCCTGGCAATCTCAGGTTCGCTCTTTTGGGTGCAGATCCCTATTTAGTCCAGAAGGTGGTATAAATGTGCAACAATTAAAGTGTGGGCGAGCAAAAAGAAGCCTTCTGGAGGGGAACTAACCATGTGTGTTAAGGACTGGCAAATAGCAACTGGAATCAGGACGAGATCTGTCCCTAGACCAGATAGGTTGTGGCCTAACGCACCGTAGCTGCCTGGAGCAACATCTTCCACTCTTTAAAAACCCTCTCATATAGACTAGAGTTCACTTTAGCTTAAAGTGATGCCCTGCAAAATCACCTCCCCTCGTTTACTATTAAACTTTAATATTGGCACTTTAGTCTAGGCAATGGTGCCGTCTAATAGCTGCACCCTTAGCTCTAGGCTAGCTCTACCTCTACCCACACGCTAGCTCCACCTCTACCTACCCACTACCTCCACCCCTTGTCTCCCTAAAACTAGACAATACTTTACCTAGCTGGGGCATGGGGCTTGATGTGCAGGAGGCAAGAAGGGCAGTGTGCAGGCCTGCGATATAAACAGGTGCAACATGGTTTCCCAGAAGGCTGCCGTGAGGTCCCCAGCAAGCACAGGACCTTACGCGGCTGCTTCAATTTAAAAATGTAAAGCTTTCCAGCCAGGGGTCTCTGCTCTGCAATGATCCTGATCACCTTCCCCTGGGGCAATACTCACTGCTCCCCCCACACTGCATGCCGTAGTCCTGGCAGCAGTTGGAGCTCCGATGACAGTAGGTGTCGCAGTAACACATGGTCCCAGTGCAGTTGTTATTTCTCCCCGGGCAACATCATGTCTGGCGCAAACACAGGGACCTCTAGGAATCTGTAAAGCCCACACTGAGTAGAGGATTAGCCAAAGCCTGGAACTCTGGAGCTGCATCCCAGGAGAGCCAGAGTCAGGATCCAGGAAAGAGACCCATCGCATGTTTCCCCGAAGGCTGCTGCAAGGCCCACAACAATCATAGTACCTTACCGCACCTGCTTTAATTTAAAAAGTTAAAGGGTCGCTATCGGTTTTGAGTATCGGGGGATTTTCATGAGTATGAATACTTATAAAAATGCCCAATATCAGAACCGATACTGATACTGGTATTGGTGCATCCCTACTAAATACATCCATATTTCCAACAGAAAAGGTTTAAAAATTTGACAACCAGCATATTATTTTGCAGAATGTAATTACAATTTGTTAGATACCAAGTAAATCTGATGATTATTTTTCTCTAGGAGGTCTAATTTGTCTAAGACATCTCCTGGCCCTCCATATATCTATACTTACTACCATCCAAGGGCTGCTGCTGCACTGTTTGTTCACATCCAGATTTGCAAGTCATCCTCCCCTGGCCACAGCCCAGTCTTGGCTGGGAGATCGCCCAAAATAAATTTATGAGGCTGTAATGTGCAGGTGTGGGCAGCAGTGAATGCATTGGGGTGCTGGATTTAAACAATAATGGAACCGTGCCCCCCAGATGTTTTCTAAGTATGAATCTGTGGAGGGGGAGGGTGGAATCGTTTAGGTAAGGGGTGGGGGGGAAGTTAAATGCACTTGGTTTAAAAGTACACTAATCTATTAAGCATGGTAGCTAAGCACAGACATGAGATTTAAATCAGACCATTTTTGTTATGGACTTGCAAATACTTAGGAAAATAAGGATGGCTTGATGTTCAGTACTACTCTCCCATTCGTTCCACAATGTTTGGGGTTCATCAGACCTCACTATAGGCACAGGGGTTTTTGCAGCATGTACATCTTACATAATTAAACAAACTGATCTCAGTGAAAGCAAAGCTCTCTTAATTATGAGGGACATATTAGCTCATAGTTTAAAAAACACATCAACAATTTACTATGTACAACGTTGTATACTTTATTCTAATTCAATAAAGCCTTTATAATACAAAGCTTGTATTGATGTCTAAATAAGGCATATCGATGTGATACATGGGACATTCATCAGATCTACTTCAAGGTGGGGGGGCATTCCACCCCAGGTACAGTGAGTCAGGACATGCTCGAGGAAAGTACCCCACAGCCACCCCACACTTTACTAGTATGCAGGGGTCTCTGTAGAGCCACTGGTCACATTGCCTTTAACTTGGCAATACTGTGCCAGTTCGGTAAGACCTTAGCTACACTTTAGCTAGAGTGACGTAGAGTTGAGGGAAGGTTTTCCAAGTTCCATCTTCTGATGCTGCAGGATTAGAGGCACCTGCCAGTGCCAGTCCTGCAACTGTTGTCAGCACTTAGTTAGAGGAATCAGACTCAATCTTAAAGGAAGAAAATCCATGTATGCAAATTATTTAGCAAATTGTAAAACTAAGGGATAATTTACATAGTGTGGATACAGTGCATATTATATTTGGAAAATTAAAAGAGAGCATGTATCGGTGACCACTTATATGATATCTCCTCTAACAATCTATGATCACCAGTTTCAGATCAATCCCATTCTACACCTCTTTTGTTTTACTGGACTTTATCTACTCGAATAAAAACAATTTTAGGTTAGATTTAGGCATTCACACTAGTTCTGTGTAAAAATACATTGCACTATTATTTAAACTGAAATAAAACTAGAATAAATTGGGTTCTCTATATGTGCCTGGACTTTGCGGAGTTTACTTGAACTGCCTCCAGATTGGTAATTGAAAGAGCATCAACACACTGAGAAAATTAACCCTTTTTTCTTCTCTCTTGTTAGCAAGTTCACTGTGTTTGATTGACAGCTCTGTGCAATACCATGCAATCTGACTCTTCTTTTAGTTTTTCCTTCTGCTTCTATTTCCTTTCTAGTCCTTAGCAATCTATTGTTGTATGTGAATGCATGTTACCTCACCTTTTAAGGTAGCCCCTTCATTATGCCAACACACTGCAATGGGTCAAGAGATGTCCATTATCCCATTAATGATTACAGAGCTGCATTAAAGGTGAACTATGGGGGTAAGGCTTTTCACCATAGTACTCCTTAGGGTAACGGGAGGACACAAACTAGCATCCTTCCGTCACCCTAGGTTCAGTATACCGCGAGCTACAGCTCGTAGTATACTGAGAGGCCACAGTACACCGCGAGCAGTATACTGAGACGCCGCAGCTGAAGCAGATCCCGACAATTGTGCCGGGATCCGCCCAGATGCGTGAGTGACAGCTGGCTCTGCCTATCTAGAGACAAAGCCAGCTGTACCCGCCCCCCCTGTCCGATCCGCCAGTCAGCGCTGGCAGATTGGAGCGGGGAGGGGGGAATCCAGCCCCTCCCCTGTCATGGCAGAGAGCTGTGACAGGATCGAGAGGTGAGCGAACACCGTTATGTGTTCGCTCACTTCTCGATCTACTGAGCCGACCTGTGACTGTCTCATTGTCACAGGTCGGCTAGAACTATGAGGTGACTGAAAAGCACTAACCTCATAGCTCTCCTTTAATGTCTGCCTTTGTGTCTGTCTAGAGTTCAGCTTTAAACATAAAACAAAGAATAAACATTGCAATGAATTCACTTCATGTGATTGTTTCCTTATGCAGAGATACAGTTCAAACAGCCAGTCTCTGTGCATTGTATTTCTTGTGTTAACTCATCTTCCCATGCATTACTATTTGAATGTACCAAGCCTTTTAGATTTATCAACAAATACGTAATTCAAGAGACTACCTGATTAGATATAAATTGAATGGTCAATCGAGGAATCCCGCTGTTTTCATAGAGCAGGCGGGTCATTGGCTGCTGGCTATGATTGTACAGAGATTTTCTGACCAGCTCCTTCGCTCATCTGATCAAGGGATGCTGACTGAAAGCTAATTTTGGGTGGTTCCTCCAAAAGCAGCCAAAATTTGCACAGTGTATGGGCACCCTTAGGCGGACTTTGCGTTACTATTTTTCATTATTAATTTCTATAGGCTGTAATTAGGATCATATCTTCATGTTTTCAACCCAGTTCTAGCAGTTTCTTTTATTTTTAATGTAAAAAAATGGATCACATTATTCAAGATTTAAATTAAAAAAGTCATCATTTCCAGGACACGATCCTGGCGTAAATTATGAACCCCATGTATTAAGATATTTAAAATAGAAACCTTTATCTCAATTTTCTTTTTACTTTTACGTTTTGATAAAACCTGTTGCTAGTTTAACAAGCTCTTTTCAGAACAGATAAGAACAGACACATTCTAATATGTAGCTATCCCTCTTTCAGGTGAATGAGTTAATTGGGCATTCCTGTTGCAGTTTGCCCTTCTGTGAAAGGCCAGTAGTCTCTGTTTTAATCTGGCAGATAAAACTTCCCAAGGGGAGATCTCAACAAAGCACAATAGCTATTAAAACCTCTCTTGCTAAAAATGATATGACACAGTAAGACTTCCATAGATCTGGAAGATTTTATTGAAGTGCACCGCAGACATTTTTTTTTAAAAAAACCTGCTTTATTTGGACAATAAAAGTTTTGAGCAAAGAAACTTTGTAACATCTGTCACAGAGATTCTATTAGGTGCCATACATAGGGGTTTAAATCTGTACTGTAAAGTTACTAATTGTTTTTTAGATTACAGACTCTTGAAGGTAGATCATACTTGTTTTATCATTTGTTGTGTATGTGTGGATAGACCTGAGTACTTGGTTTATGCCTGTGACTCATCCAGCCTGAACCTTGTAATTTAAGGGGATCTGTCACAAAGTACTATACCTGTATGTGTCTTATAGCTGGGTATACATGGTTAAAATTCCATACCAGCATTTGTACAAAAAAATACCATCAGTACATTCAATAATGCTATCAGACATTTGACAAACATTGTTCAAATTTTCATTTGGTTTTAACATTTGATTTTGGAAATAAATGGAATTTCCAAAATGCAAACCACATTTACTGTTAGAATTTTAGTTTGTTGAAAAAAAAATTCCATTCTGCTCCTTTGATTCTTTTTATGCCACTACGGTCAAAATAGTTTGTTGATTTGACACTAATAACTATTAGAAAATTGAACAAACATTTAGAAAACAAATTTATTCAAATTAAATTCCGTTTATTCTGTGTATACCCATCTTTACACATTTATAATGTAATTAAACACTGCTTCCACTCACCTCCAATGCAAGCAGGGGGGACACAGGGCAAAATAATTTCTCCACTGACCAGCAGTAGTTGGATCTTCCTCAATGACTAGCAGCAAGGGGGACACTTACCCACTGGCTAGTAGTAATGGGGGCACTTCTCCACTAACCAGCAGCAAGGATGCACTTCCTCATTCTTCAGCAGTCAAAGGATACTTCCCCACTGACCAGCAGTAAGGGAGGCACTTTGTCATCGACCAGAAGTTTGGTAACATTGCTCCACTGATCAGCAGTAAGGGGACATTTCCTCACTGACCAACAGCAAGGGGGCACTTGTCCAGTCACCAGCAGAAAGATAACACACATCACCAACCAACAGTAAGATCTTTCTTCAGGTTTCTATATCACTGGTTTTGTGACAAGGACACTTCCTATTGGCTGTCTTCATTCGCAGGGTCCTTTCAGGATCTAGAGGGGAAGTGATATGATTGTAAGGGGATGCTAGGGGACCAGCCAATGAAGGATCATTTGCAGCACTGAATTAGCAATCTCTTGCACCTGAAAATACTGCTGCTGAGGGACTGATGCGGTACTATGGTGAGTATAACTTGCTTCACAAATTAAAGAAGAGTAAAAAGTCTGCAGGATGAATTAAAGGGAGTGTGATAGAGGGATGGAAGGGGGATCACATCTTGTCCAGAGTGTGGATTTAATTTTTTTTTTTTGAAATGACAGGGCCACTTTAAGGGGTAAGCACAACACTAACCACCAGCACTTAAGGAGGTATACATACCACTGACCACCACAATTTAAGGGGGCACTCATCTTGTCAATGGCGAGCAGCATTTAAGGGAGCACTTACCACTAGGCACCAACATTAAAAGGGGCATTTTCTCCAGACAACTATACTCTGCAATATGCAGCATGCATTACATAGCCCTGACCCCTGCACTCTGATTGCTGCACTTACACACTATGCTGTATACTACAGATCCATGACTGCTTCACTGTATACATTATGTTGTAAGTTACATAGTCCTGACCAAACTCTTTTTTGTCTCAACAGTTCATGCTTTTTTCTTCTTTAAAGTAGGCTTAGACACAGCGTTAGCTTTTCATGTGCAGAATAGTAAATATAATGGAAGAGTTTCATCATTTTGATAAAGATCCTTTGCCTGCGGTTTCTATGTGCTTGTCAGAATGTCGCTTGTGGCACAGCAATTCAAGACTCTAAGCCACAAGGACTGCAGCAGGTGTGTGCAGTGTACACTGTGAATAGGCACATATTATATTTTAAGCCACTCTGACTGTTAGGAGCTACCCAGCCACACCCACCATTTACTGCAATGCCACAGAACTATTTTTGCCTATGTGGCCCATGGTACCTTAGATCTTTTACAATCCTAGCAACACCCCTGGTATCACCCTATTGTTTTACAGGTCTATAGCCAAGTGCATTCCACCTCCAATAAACATATGCATTGTCTTAACCAGGCTCCCTACAGTTCACCTACTTTCTACTACAAAGAGTTGTGCTGTTACACAGTTGTAAATTATCACACAATTCATATATGGTGTTCATGTGCAAATGTGAAATGAGAATTTATGTAGCTCTTTTCCTTAAGCCATTATCTGTGGTATTGATATAGCTTTGTTTTTCTGCATTTCTTCCCCTTGTGTGTAACATACCACCCTTCTTCTCCATTTAGTAATTTAGTGTCATGGTTGCTTATAGCAGGACCACATCTGCATGCTGCCTTGGAAACATTCTCATCCTTGACCTTCAAATACCATCTATTTAACACTGCTGCAAAAAATAAAGCTCTTCGTGGATGAAAAGGTATTTGGTGAGTTCAGCTATCTGATAAGGATTGTCTCCAGTGATTACAGTATATCTGCCTATACAGGCCAGGCATAAAGGTCTCAGCAAGGGATGAATCGCTAATACAACGATCGGAGTCAGAATAAGAGCATCTGGCAACATTGCTCTGGGCAGTGGTGCTGTGACAGATGTGTAAAATAAAGTGAGGGTTGCATAGATTCCCCTTTTTATAATCAGATGCTGGCCAAGAACCCCACAGTGTATGTTTTTGTATCTTTTAAAACCCACAGGATTCTATACAGTTATTTCCAATACACTCTAAATGTATAAACATATGTTGTAGAATCCTGTTATATTCTGTTATATATAAGACACCTTGTGGAGTGTTAATTGTAAATTTCCAAAAAAAATCTGTTGTTTTTCAGAGATTAGTCATGTTTTCCCCTAACTTGCGAGAACTACATGCACCACTGATTTAAGTAATTATGTTGTAAGCAAACAAGAGTTCCAAAACCTTGATGAAACATAGACAAAGGAACCAAAGACACGATAAACTTTCTAAAATTCTTTAGTTCCACCACATACCTTGGACCCTGACACTGTGATCTCTGCAGTAGGTTAAAAGTCAGAACACGCATTACAATTTTACTGTTCAATCCCTGTAAAATTTATTTTAAATTTATGAAAACTATGCTGAAATGAAGACCTTTGCTAAACTATCCAATCAATTTAAATCCAATCAGGCACTACATATTTGTTAGTAGATCTAAAGTAGATTCTACAGGCGGTCTGTAACGTACGTGGTGAGATTTAGTCCCCCAGGGCAAATTAGAATTTCAGTAGTCCATTGGAGAGACATTAACATTCAGCTAGTTAGGTATGAGACTCCACCTACCATTCAGCTCGTACCATGGGCGCCACAGTTTGCACCTGTCCACCTGGAATCCCTCAATCAGCTGATTGAAGGAGGAGGTTGGAAAATTCAGAGCTAGAAGCCAATTAGCTACTGTCTCCTGTTGGGTATTCTGACAGTGGCCACCAGTCGCTGTCAAAATACAATGCAAACATTGTAAACAACATAAGCATGATGGAGCAATCGGTTCTGTTTTTTCGTTCAGCCCACGGGTTAAAGGAAAAAAATAGAACTGTGTATACCTCACATGAAGCCAACAGAGGTTTTTTTTTTTGCTTTTGATTTCACCTGTGAGAACGAGTCAAAATTCAAGAATAAAATAAGCAGTGCTACAAATTGTATATTAGAATATAAAAGGCCCCTTCATTTTTATCTTTGTCATGTGCTTCATATAGGTAATACACTTAAAAAAACCCTTGTCATATTTCCACTACATGAAGAGCTAGGGCAAGCATTTAATGCCAAAGAAACATAGTACTTTCTAGATGCCAAGGAAAAAAAAATCAATAAATTCCTCTTTAAAGCATACTTTTGCAAAAGATGGTATTTCTCCAGTCTCCTGAAGAGAAAACAAAACACAAAAGCATGCTTTTAAGGCTTAACTTTGTTTTGAAAACATTTTTTAAATGACTTATTGTCTAAAGCTAGGTCTCGTTGTATATAGCAGACCTTCTTAAACTGTGGGTCGCGACCCCATATGGGGTCGCGCAAGTGAATGGGGGGGTCACGATCTGAATCCCCGGCCAGGTGACTGTGTGAGGGGCCAGGAAGGCCCGAGCTCCATGCAAGCATTGTTTGTTATACATTAATACGTGAAGTGTATTTGTAAAGGCCCCAGACCTTCTTGCGCACTTCGTATCTACCTTCCTGAGTATGTGCAGGGGGCGGTGCTTTTTTTATGCGGCAGAAGCATGGAGTCAGGAGCGGAGCACATGGAGCTGCTGGAGGGGAAAGGTAAGTTTATTCCAGCAGACATCTCGGGAGGGGGGGTTTGTGATTACAGAGATTGTGACCGGAATGCACTGGATCGCATTGTGGTCAGCTCAATTTGTTGAGGGTCGGGAGGGGGCGTGGCGGTGCAGTGAAGGGCAATGCAGCCACGCCCTCCAGCCGCACGGGAACGCAAAGTACATCAATGCCTGGGGTCACGTAAAAATTTCTAGAGGAAAAAGTTTGTATATATAAGAATGGTGCTTTTGGTCACTTAATTTTTTGGGCATGAAGTATATTTTTTACTTTATTTTCACTCTACTTTATACTTTATTTTGTATGTCTAAAAATAGTATCTTCATTTAGTAAATTAGTTTCTCGACAGAACACCTGTATCTGCATTTAGTATTGGGGCATTTTCATGAGTATGAGTACTTGTGAAAATGCCCAGTATTGGCACTGGTGCATCCCTACTCAATAATATAATGCATTGCTGGGACTTGTTGTCCTTCATAGTTGGAGCTATTCTGCATTGCTGTATAATCATCATACAGCAATGCAGAATACCACCTGCTATGCGGGACTACAAGTCCCAGCAATACATTATAATAGAAGTCAGCACTACAGAATCCCACTACACCAGCAGAGTACAGGTGGAACGCAGAGTACAGGGGTGAGGTGCACAGTAGAGAGGTGGGACGCACCCCCCCCCCCTCATAATGTGGTAAAGGGAGACTCTGGCTGCCTTGCTAGCTGTAGCCCTGCATGTTCTCAGCAGTTGCTTGGAGAACAAGATGATGTGTTGGGCCTGCCCTTAGGGTGGTTTGATTTTCTCCCCTCATGATTGGCAGTTCTGGAAGTAGAGAGTAGGGTGGGCAAAAGGGAGTCCAGTGTCACTTGCAGTGCTGACATGATTATCCTGGATGTGGATGATGCACTTCTGGTGAGCAGCATGAACAGTGAGGCAGCTCTGCTCTTTTTTTGCCAGTCTGCAGAAGGACCCCCTGGTGTGAGGAGGGGGGAGGTAATTGCTGGTGAAGTCAAACAGTTTGCTTTATGTCCAATCATGAATGAAGATGGTGAGAATGAAGATTTTAAAGGGACTGTCCAATGAGTGAGATCTCTTCTTTGGCTACTAGATCATCGCTTTCGGAGGTAAAATTTTGCCTTTTGCTAGTGCATGCATATTTTGATTACCTGTTAAGGGTGTTGTTGCTATTTTATTTCTAACATGACATGTCCCTCCTTCGTTTGAGACTAAGTCTGCAGATGAGGCTGGTAAACCTAGGAAAAAAAATAGCAATTGTAATACCAAGCTCTCAAACGTGTACAACAGATTTGTGTGCAAAAAATGTATTATGCTCCTAAAAGGATAAGATACTGCGTCTAAAATGAAAGACTGTATGAATTCTTGGCAGGGTGAGATGGTCTCAACTTTTCACTCCTTCTGATCTGTTAGGGCCCTACACATCAAAATCTGCCCCTCAGCTTAAACATGGCAAGCCTAAACCTTTAGTTTCTCCTGCATTATATTTTGAAACTGAGTTGTCAGGTCTCAGATTGAGAGGAAGGGGAAGATTTGGCTCCTTTATCAAAAAGTGAGGCTGCTCAGGGGAAGGACAGAAAGATGGGTGGTGGAGTTAATGCAGCCAGGTATCTATGTCTGGTAGACAAGACTGATATATTTGATAAGACCATATATACCACCTAGAAATTGGAAAATGTCCAACCGGTGCTCTAAGTTCAGGATATAGGTTTACAGGGAGAACAGTGTTTTTTCTCAAAAAAAATATTGTCCCCTGTAAACAGAAATCCCTCAAAATGGAGATGGTCTAGTGAGTAGATTACAATTTATAATGTAGTATAACAAAGTTTAATAATCATATACACATAAAGACACCTATACAAAACATCTAAAAACAATAAAAAAATAATTAAAAAAGCTTCCCTGGAATCACCTGGATATAATGATACGGATGTTAACTATATGAATCTCCTAAAGAGCAGGAAGTCTCTGGTACAGATATAATAGTGGTATATAAAAAAATAGAGTAAACGAGCTGTACTCACGTTGTGTGTAACCCGTGGAGGAGTAGTCCAGATTAGATCCCACAACGATACATGCATGTAGTTGTAGCAGAAAAAAATGTATCCGTTTATAACAATTTCATTTCACAGGATCTGCTTTAATGGCGGATCGGACACTCTGTGAATGTTTTCCTCTCCGTCTGTTTTGACTCACACTACTGTGTGGGATTGGGTTCCAGCTCAAGGAGACAACCTCAAAGAAAGTTTCCACACGTGCGGCCGCACTGTAGGGTGGAAAGTGGTGGAGTTCCCACAGCGGTGTGCCCGATGACACGGCAAGGAGTGGAGGCTGTGTAACTTTACACTGACAGAGGCTCACTCGCTGTCTCCCGATCTTGGCTGTAATAAACAGAATCAGCTGCCGCTGTGTTCAGGCAGTGTCTGCATCGGGTCCTTCAGACTCAGAGGCTGTAGAGATTTTTTGTTTCGTTCTCACCGAACGTTTAGAGGTCAGTGATGGGTGTCCTGGGAAGCTAAAAACACATGCTATCCTGACGCGTTTCCCCCCGGTGGCCGGGGCTTCTTCAGAGGGGCGTGTGTATAATGTCCTGCATATGTGTGTTTAAATAATCACACTGATAAAGGCTAATTGGTGTCTGATTTTCACTCGAACATATACGAGCATGTAATTAAAGGAAATTGATTCTCTCCAATATGATTCAGTATAGCGGCGTTCTTAGGGTCATAGCCCCATTCATTTGGATTGGTCTGATACCGTTTTTAACGTATGTACAGATGTTTCCAGACATGACAGGTAAAGAAATATAAAGAATACTCCTTACATCAGTCCCTACATTGTTACAGTCGGCCTGATTATTACAGTCGGCCTGATAGGGGAGACATGCTAAAGGACCCTCCCCATCTGGGCAGCCTAAACGGGAATTGCCCTCATCATATACACATAAATGAAAATCCATACAATGTCATGATCATAGTCAAAATATAAAGCATAAATCAATCAGTGCAATCCAGATTTTGATGGGTCAGTTGTAATCTATGACATGTAGTGAAAAAATAAGAAAAGGGAAAAGAGATAAACTCCAGGGTAACGGTCACTATTTAAACGTTAGAATCTGGAATCATATACGGTTGTCGGGTATATAGGTATATATATATATCTATATATCCATATATCTTTTCCATATAGGGCACAAGACATAAATCCATAAGTGGAAAAAGTCTCCCAAAAAGGGGGGGAGGGGGGGTTATACAAATATAAATTCATAAAAATCCATAAAAGGGTCCCCATTGCATCATGCCCTGGATCTATAATTTCGGCTGATTATTGGACCATCAAAATCCGGAGCTCCGGGGGTATTTAACGATTTTAAATGGCAATCCAATAATTTGTAAAAAATATATTTTCGCTATACCTTAACATATATAGGATGGGAAAGCGCTATGTTTGAATGTCACTAGGTTTCGAGATAACAACTGAAATTAATCATGTCATTAAGTCCAGGTGCTTCATGAGAAACTGTCTGGTGAATCCATCTACATTCTCTTTGTAAAAGAGATTTGTCCCAATCTCCCCCATGTCTAGGTTGATGGACCCTGTCCAATGCAAAGAAACGAAGTCTGTCGATATGTCCATTATGTATGTTGACAAAGTGTCTAACTATCGGTGATCTCAGATCCCTGGCTGCTATGTCGGCCAGGTGGTCTGAGATTCTATTTTTAAACATTCGTTTAGTTTTGCCCACGTAGAACATGTCACATTTGCACAGCATTAAATAAATAACACCCTTTGTTTCACAGTTTACAAAGTGGCGGGCTTTGAAACGCTTTCCCCAAGGGGTAGTCACCTCTGCTCTAATCTGGACATATGGACAGAATTTGCACCTTTGACACTGGAAGGTACCAGGGTATTTGCAGCAGAGGCCATTCCTAGTCAAGAAGTCACTGCTCGTCAGTTTGTCTTTAAGGGAAGGACAACGTCGGTAGGTAATAGTGGGTTTAGTGCCTAAGAATTTTGAGATCCTAGGATCCTTAGTCAAACGATGCCAATGTTTTTGAAAGATCCTCGATATTTCTTTGTGCTGGTTGTTGAAGGTCAAGATTGATCTCACAAGGGAGTCCTCTTTGTCATTATTTTGTGGTTAAGGTTTATTTTTATTTTTATTTTTGTTAATAGATCTTTCAGGTCTACCCTTTGCTCGCTGATATGCTTTTTTAAGTATTTTGTTCGGGTAGCCTCTGGCCCGTAGCCTAATCCTTAAGTTTTGAGCCTCTCTTTCAAAATCGGTGTCTATAGTACAGTTCCTTCTGACCCTTAAATATTGGCCGTACGGGATACTGTTCTTCAAACTTTGTGGGTGGGCACTACTTGCTTTGAGGATGGCGTTACCCACCATATCCTTCCTGTATAGGCTGGTATAGAGGACCCCTCTAGCATTCTTGCATATCAGGATGTCCAGAAAGGGTAGCTTGTCACTGTCAAATGTTAACGTGAATCTCAAATTGAGATCATTGTGATTCAAGATGTCAACAAAGTCTTTCAGCAAATCCTCCCCCCCGTCCATAGTATCAGGATATCATCTATGTACCTGTGCCACGATAACACATGGCACAGGTACATGGACAAGTCCTCTCTATCTAACAGGTCCTGCTCCCAACCACCCAGATATAAATTAGCGTAGGAGGGTGCACATTTTGTCCCCATGGCAGTGCCTTGTTTTTGCAAATAATGCTGGTTACCAAAAAGAAAGACATTATGCGTCAAAACAAATTCTAAAAGTCGCAGCAGGAAAGCATTATGCATACTTTCAGACGTCCCCAAAGTGGCCAGAAATCTTTCGGTCATTTTTAGCCCCTTGGCATGTGGGATGGAAGAGTATAAAGCCTCAACATCTAAACCTACCAGGAGAGTGCCCTCTGGCATTTCTAGATCCTGGATCAATGAAATTAAATGTGGGGTATCTTTGACATATGAAGTCAAAGACTCCACATGTGGTTTAAGAAAGTGGTCTATATATGAGCTCACATTTTCAGTCAGTGATCCACAACCAGAAACTATAGGCCTACCGGGGGGTGTTGCTAGTGATTTATGGATCTTGGGGAGGGCATACAAAACCTGAACAGTGTTTGACTTTTTGTTGGAAATACAGCATATATTATCTCTTTTGAGCTGTAGATGGCTCTGTAGTGCAATGCTCATCTATGCTAGTCTTTATATTCATACTTATCTGTGATATCTACAGGAAGGTCTCTCTGTATGCTGGATAATGCTCTATTCTGTTGTAATGCTCTTCTAAGCAAGTCAAACTTAATTTAGCATTTCTCAAGATCTCATGATCACAGGTTATGGGCAACGCAGGCACTAAACAGAACACTGTAAGTCAACAAGTGCCACATCCAAGCCACATCCATCCAAGATGGCAAGTAGTTTAGATATGAAGTTTGCAAACGCAAAGCTCAACAATACCAGCTACCATCTATGGAAGTTCAAGCTTGAAATGCTGTTAAGCAAAGATGACTTGTGGAAAGTACTGAGTACAGACCCACTAATGGATCCACGGAGGAATGGGACAAGAAGAACAGGCAAGCAAAAGCAATTATAAGTCTGCTAGTGGAAGATGACTAGCTGTCAGGGAATCGGGTTCCGTCCCCTGGGTCAACCGCGCCGGCGTCTGGTTGCTAGGTTCCCTGCAGGGGTTCTACTCTCAGAGGCCACTCTCAGACATGTACAGTGTCTGAGTGACAGGCAGAGTAGGCCGGCCTTCCCACAGCATTTCTGTCGCTAGGAGACGGTCGGGAGGGCCACTGCTGGCGGTTCCACCCACACACACCTGCCTCTCCTACAAGAGCTAACAAGGCTCACTTGCTCAATGAATATGACAGAAAGAAAGAAAATATGCACAATGAAGAAAACGAGAAAGCCCTCAAGGTGCATGAGAGCGCAAACCACAACAAAGAAGCAGAGCATGATTTCACTGTAAAAAGAACAGGTTACCTGTTCGCTCTGGAAAGCCAAGCAGTGAAAGTGTGAAGCACCTACACGAGAAAGAACTAAGGCAGCCACAAAGGAAACTGCAGGCACATCATCGAGTGCTAGCTTTAAAGTGACTCAGAACACCCGCATGGTGTATTGACTCTACAAGCCACATGACTAGTGATGAGACTTTTTTCACAGAAATTGATTTCAGTGCAAAGGACAAAGTTTTCCTGGAAAACAGGAAAAGTTTTACTGCAGAAGGTAACGGTCAAGGATTCTTGAACTGCATCACACCGTCAGGGGACCAGCAGGGTATCCTCGTGAAAAATGTACTGTATGTTCCAGACCTAGAAGGAAGCCTTCTATCAGTAAAAAAACTTTGCTAATAATGGTCTCACAGATCAATTCCAAGGCAATGAATGTACAATCCAAAACAATAAGCAAATTCTCGCAAAAGGAAAATTGGATGAACACCTCTACAGGCTTATCACCACAGACGAACAAATCAAGACAGCCACTTAGAATCCACACAACAAATTGTGGAAAATTGTGGAAAAGTTTCTCCCTTTCTCCCTGTCAGCTATACAATATAAACACTTTTCCACGACTCCATGCCCCACACACTGTCCGTCCCGGCAACCTTTTTTACCTGTCATTTTTTAAACCCAGCGGATCGCCGCCAAATGAATTTCAGCCATCCCCAACACATCATTGTTCATGGTCACACAGAAACTTACCCCCCACCACACACTAACATTCATCTCACTGTTTACACTCCCACAACAAATATTCTCTGTCAGAGCAATCAGTACCAACTGACACAGTGGCCATCTGCAGGAGAGTCCGTCCATGTGACTCCGCCCATCTGTCAGTTCTCTAAACCCGGCGACCCTCCGCTGAAAGAATTCCCGTTACCCTTCGCACATCGAGTTCCATAGCCACACAAGAAAGCCTCCATAATCCACACACTTAGAATATTCATGTACATATACACACATGTTTATAGATGTCTGCCCAAGTTTTCAGGACACCGTGACACAGCCGTTTAGCACAGCGGATTCCCTTCACGTTACTCCGCCCACCGGTCTTTTAAACCCGGCGAATCTCCCGCCAATGTTACTCCCCCTTTCACTTGAGCTTGAAAAAGAGGATCACCTCGAAATGCGTCGCTCCTTTACCACTGTTCCGTGCACGTCCTCTCCCAGCCCTTGGTCCCTTTCACTCCGTCACGTCCTAAGAACACTGCCATCAAGACCATAGGCAGCTTCTTCACCAGTCCCCGGGCACATACAGCATTCAGTCCACATTGATTCCTCCTTCATCCATCCCTCCACTTGCTGGGAGACACCGAATACATCTCGCACTGCCCACACTCCAAAAGGGCCCTCCATGACAGGACCTCGGCTCCACAAGTAAGTCCTTCACCTTTTGTGATTTGATAATTTTTTTGTTTTTCCACCCGTCACACACAGACACTGGCTGTCCCTATACCCCCAGGATTTGCGCTCCAATTTTCCCCCTTCTTTTTACACAACAAATTTATCCATCTATGGCACAAATAACTATAGTACCAAAACCCAGAAGCCATAAAGGATATCATAAAGAGAGGATTATCAGAAGATATAACCGTAATGCCATTCTCAATGCTCATGACATGCAAATGCTGTATGGAAGCAAAGGCTACACACACCATATATTTAATCCCACCTTTCCCCAGCATTATTGGTGTAGGTATGCCCTGTGCACAAACCCAGAGCCCCCCCATCTCCAGCCTACAGTAATTAGGCCCGGATCACATCTGAGCGATCTGAGATCTCACGGCGATCCCTGAAGCGTGCACAAATGCAAACCGTGCTTCCGGTGTCATTCATTTCTAATGGCATCCCAATTGCGGCTAGCAATCTGCACGGTTGTGTGCCACGGTGCCATCGTGCACAGTCGGAAAAAAAACACGGGTTGCTCATCGCACAAAAAGGTAGGCACACAGCCGCGCGCAGTTTCAGGATGCGTGGTCCCGGGCCGCCAAGATGTAAATTTCAATGAAAATACTTATTTTAATTATTATTTTAAGTGGTTTCATGACCACAAAGCTCTGACAAATGTGCCTGTCAGCACAGCTCGTAGGCAGTAACTCTTTCAGGACCAACAATGCCTTATTGCTATGGACTCCAGTAGCATGACGTTACTGCTATACAGATTCCGCTTGAAAAAAGATAAAAAAATATGTCCATTGAGATTTTTTAGAAACTGTAAGCAGCAAATATAAGCGTTGTGGGGTGGCAGCATTAGTGGGGAGTGTTCAACTGCATTTTGTGGGAAAGGGGCCCCATAAAACTTTTGCTATGGGGCCCTGTAGTTTCTAGCTACACCCCTGGCTATGCTCCCAGGGTATCCATATTGTGGGATATCTGGACAATTTCTGATTAAGGGGACACTCGTTGTTTGTGGTTGACAATAGGTCATGGACAATCCTGTCAAAATACCACGTGTTGGTATCCTGTGAAGCAGGTGTGACTAGATATACGAGCTGCACAAAGAAGAATGGACCTGAAACTAACAGGGTAATTCACAAAAGGGTGACGAGTTTGGAGAAGGCAGGAGAAGTGAACAATCTAGGCCATAATAGCTAAAATTCTCAAATTCAGCTCACTTTCCAGTTCAGCTGTTTTGGCCTAGCTTTTTCACTTCTCCTGCCTTATCCAAACTCTTCACCCTTTTATGAATTACCCCGTAAGTGAAAACAATAAGGTTTATTGAGAACACAACACAGCTGAAAAACAACATATACACAAACCGCTGTGTCTATGATCTTGCTCAAAGTATTGCTTTTCTACAAGACATGTTGGGAGTGGCAAGGGTTATATTGAGCTAGTCACTGTTGTTTTGTGTCATTAGTGTCAAAATAATCCTGTAGGTGGCAGTATAATCTAATCCTCACTGAATCCTGTGCCCTAATGAACTCAAAGAACTGCATTTTATGGTAAATACAGAAATCTAATTTTGAAGTGTAGTCACAGCGCTAAAGGTTTTTTGATAAATGTAAATTTTTTTTTATAAATATATAAGAAACAACCTGAATTGACAACCCTGTGAATAAGTCTTCAAAGAGACCTACCACTGTGGGTGTGAAATACCAGAAAACAGGTGTCCATTAAAGACTAAAAAATGTGAAAAAATGCTTTTTGTATTACATGCTTGATTGGTGCATGTGCTTCACTGTTCTCACTGCTATTTTGCACTTTTTCAAATTTTTATGAATTTATTGTATGGGATGTAATAATATTTTTCTAGTTCACCCTTTATATACTAGATTTTACGGTTTTTACATTGTGATATTCTGTTACAATATTTATTCACCTATTTAGAAATCTAATTTTACCTGTTGTAAAAAACTCAACAAAGTTTACTGTTCAGTACCCACAATCTTGGATCTCATTCAAGCTGCAGTGGAAAAGGAATTGTCACCCAGGTACAGATAGCAGCCTTCTCAGTGTTTTAAGTAGCTAGGTTGCAGACATCCCAACCTGCAAAACCTTATTTCAGGGAGGTTCCCGTCTCATTTCAGGGAGGTGCCCTTTCTGTTTTTTGTTTTTTGTTTTTACAGCGGCAAGCCTCACTCTGAAACTTTACACACTGGTATCTTACCGGAAAGGTTTACTCAGAGTAAACCTTTCAGGGAGAAAATGCCTCTCTCGCGGACGTCAGGGAGCCGCTATCTATTAGAGGGAGACTCCCTGAACATCAGGGAGACTTGAGATCCCTGAGGTTGTCGGGAAATCTCCTAATCAAGAGACCAGGGAACACTACATGCCAATTATTAAGACAACCACTCCCTGGAATGTATTGTTTGTTTTAAATACCCTGACTGAAGACCTGTTTGAGCCTGTATATGATCTCCAAAGTATTTAACATTAAAAATTATGTTCCTACTTTTCTTTACTTTCCTATTTCTTCTGCCAGGAGACTTGATAGCCCTGTTATATAAGGACCCATACTTAATATAAATGCTGGGCATATATAAATGCATAGCTAGGGGTACCACATCCAGATAATGTATGAAGAATATCACAAAAGAAGCAGACTTTTGAGGTGCCCACCATACAACACAATCATAAAAAAATACAAATTTTACAAAATATTTAGGTTAAAAAGCCTGATCATAAAAACACAGTGGCAAAACGTGTTTATATTTTACATGATTATGTTTTTTGGATTGTACACAGCTGTCAGTGATATGACGGATGCTCTTTGTGTTTCTCAAAATGCATAGTGAGTCCTCCAAATTACCACCTGCTATGTATAATTAGAGGGTGATCTTCAAATGCATAGGTTATGCCACTGTGTTTTTTATGCTTCATCTTTTTAACCTATAAATACTGTATTTTAAAACTTTAAAATCCACTTCTTTTTTTATATTCATTATGTAAGGACACATACTTGAACATTCAACAAGTTAGGGTGGTCTTAGACTTTTCCTGACTTTCTGCAATATCCTAAAAAATAAAAAGGAAGAGAAGTTAAAGTGATATTAAAGGCAAAACATTTTTCCCTCCCCCCATGTAAATGTTAGCACTTACCTTAAATGATGTCTCTTATTCTGGTCTTCCTCTTCTTTCCCCATGTTTTCATGTGTCCCTCCAGCGGTGCGACGTTACTCCGATCCAGTGCTGACTGCTCTGTCCCTCCGATCCAGCTGTGTCTGCATGCGGGTGCACGCGTCCATAGACTTACCTTGCGTCTCTGCTCGTCTCCCGGCCGAGAATCGGAACTGCGCATGCGCCCGCCCCAAGATCCTTTGCGGCCGTACGGGCAGTTCCTGATTCTCGGCGCGGGAGCGAGCAGCGATAACGAGGTAAGTTTAAAATGATTTCAAGCGGGTTTTTTTTTTTTACACTTCTTGCCTATATCTACTGCTTGCTAGCAGTAGATATAAGCAAAAAAAAACGGAGGGTTTAGAACCCCTTTACGTTTTTATGATATGTTTCTATTTAGTGACCTGAAAGGCTTAAAACCTCTCAATTTTCTATAGCCAGATGAATAGAGAAGTGATATTTTCTGCATAAAAGAGCACAGGTCATCAGCCTCCAGCTAAGATGAAAGATCAGAGGCACCATCTGGGAAGAAACACCATGCTTTTGTTTTTGTTTTTTAAACACTATCGATGATAGCTTTTCTCCTGCCAAGATTTGGCCTTCAGAAGAAAGTTAGATAGTTCATTGTATTTCCTCTCAGGTAGCTGACCTGGAAGATGATTAAAGGAAAACCCCAGCTAGACGTACCTGTAACAGTATTTCCAAGAATCTTCCAGGACAGCACCTATTATCCCACCTATGGAATTGGCTTGTTTAGTATCATGGTATTTACTCATGAACTTTGGGGACAGTTCTTAGTTTTATGACAGCTGAAGACATGGGAGTGGGAGGGGCTTTTTGCCTGTTTTGGGGTTTGTGTTTTCTATTGAATGTGGAGGAAATCATCTCTCAGGTAACTGTTACGTAAGATTCCTGGAAATACCATTACTCGTCTAACCGTTTTTTTTTTTAAATGCAAGCAGTAAGTCTAATTGTGGTTTAGTTTTTTATATGCAAGCAGTGTGTCAATCAAGTGTGTGCAGAGATAAGTTCATCAGGTTTCTGCTTCTTTTTTTAACTGTTTGCTTAATGTTCAGTTTTAACTATGAGGTTTCTATCTAGAGGCCATGGAGTTGGAGATATAATACAGTTCGTGAGATAAGGCTTTAATTTGGGAAAATAACAATAACGTTAGACCATAAAAATAATTTCACACCTATGCAATGTTTGGCAAGTTGATTAAATGTTGTGGTAAGAAAATTACCAAGTTAAGAAATAATGAAAATAAATTATTTATTTTGGTAAACTGAGCTTAAAATGTTTCCTTACACTGTTGTTAATAAAGCACACAATAGCAGTGGATGAAGACAATTGACAAAAGATTGTATGCATCATTTCAGGAGTTGCCTTGTTACTTCATACTCTCCAGCTTCTACATATTTACAGTTCATAGGGAGGTGCATGTGATAACAAGATGTAATTTAACTACAGCAAAGTGTGTTTGTGGCATCCTGTAAAATTGACTTACAAATCCTTGCTGTGAAAAATTTGTGGAATACATTTGGAAAAAAATGCTTGAAATTATTGTACCTTAGTAGCACCCAATGCAAAATAGCCTATGTGAGTGAGTGCATGAGCACTTAATAGGATGCACACAGGGATAAAACCGAAATAGTACAAGTACAAAACCGCTGGGGTTTTCAAGTACAGAAAAACATATGAAACATAATCTTAACCTATAATCTATCCAACACAAAGGGAAATGAAAAGATAATGGAGAATCAGAATTCCCTTGAGGTAGAGTTGAATAATTTTCTCATATTGAGAGTACATGCAGAAAACTGTGACAAGATAAAAAGAAACACTCAGGATGGATTCTCACACGTTGGGGAATATAAATGCAATACATAAAATATAGTGTAGATGGGACTACATCTCCTACAGTGAAGTTAATGCATGGAAATTGATAATATCCAATACATACCTACATACTAGCTTCCAAGAATGGTTGACTCAAGTTAATATGTTCTTCATATTAGGAGAAATATGAATGTTAGAAATAGAAAAACACACTTAATATGAATTTGTTGGGAAAGAAATGTGGGATATTGCTGACTTGGTATATGATTATCATCATGATCTCAGCTTCACTACCTTATGAGTGGGTCACTGGTCTCTAATATGCATGCCAGCAGAGTCTGAAATCTGTGTTCCAACTCAGTAATTCATAGGATAATGAATCAAGTATAATGATGACAACTATAGAGACTCCACAACACCAGGTCAGCAATAACAGCTTCCACAGTTATATCCACATAAATTCCCTTATATGTTGTATGCTTTAATTGTAATAGAGTATTTGGAATATATTGGAAGGTCAGAAAAATATTCATACACACAGAGAAACATGTGTAAAATGAAATCAAACCATGTACAATGTTCAATAAAATAAGAGTTCAGTTTTAAAAGGTAGGATGCATGATGCTGTATTGCTAGCATAACCCAGTTCCTGCCCCCTGCACAATATTAAAATCTACTTTTAAATAAATTTTAATCCCATTACTATAAAAAAGACATTACATAAATGTAATTCACATGACCGTCAAGAAGTTCTCCTCTTCCCTGTAAGCCAGTGCTGGTGGTAGCAATATAATATCACCTGTCTGTCAAACTATAGTGATGTGTGCTTCCACTCATGAACCTAATTTCCCCTAAAAAACATGTAGTGGAACTTAATAGGCATTCTGCATTATTATGCAAGTGGTAACACGTAACAACAGTACAGGTGCAGTGATGATAGAAGCCCCCACAGAGCTGAGGACTACCAGGGTATGTTTTTGACAGCCAGACTGCTGACAAGCTGATTAGGTCATGCAAGGCATCATGCAACCTTGAAGAGACGCAGTTGTAAATGGAAACCAGAGCAAGAACAACCACAAAACAACAAGGGGAGGAGAATGAAAATGAGAAGGAATAAAGCCTGGGAAGAAGTTGGGGTGAAGTTGTGGCCTGATTGGGAAATATACTCTTTTTTCCATCAAAGGTAAACCTGTGAATGTGAGATAGTGTTGATGTTTTCATGCTTCCTGCTATCATGTACAAGCTCCAAGTTTTGTGTAAGATTGAAGCAGCATGTTTTTGCAGACATGTGTGCCTAGTGTGGAGTAGCTTTGGAAGTATTTTTAGTAGGAACCTGCATATGCTGAGCTTGTTAGACAGACATGTGAAGCTTTTTTTTGGGAAGTACTAGGCTCACCACACACGTTCCAATCTGACTACACAATCTCTGTACAATTAATTGGATCTACCAAAACTATGTAATATGAGAACCCATACACAATCTAAAGCTTCCACCTGGGCCAACCAACCAACTTTTTCCATCTGACCACAGAAAATCTGCAGATAATTGTAAGGTGTATGGGCACCTTTAATCAATCTGAATCCAATCAGACAGACCCTTGCACAACATACTTGTTGGTAGATCTAAAGAGATTGTACAATCAGATTGAAATGTGGTGGTGAGCTGCAATAAACCATCTGAAATAAACTAAAAAAAAATTATCAGAACTAAAGTAAAAAGGAAAACTATCTGAACTAAAGTAAAAAAAAGACAAAAACACGAGTAAGATTATTTCAAACAATTTTATTTTGTCCTGAAATCAATAAAAACTCTAAATTCAAATCAGATTCCCTGTTATTTATTAGGGATGCACCGATACCGGTTTTTCGAGTACGAGTACTGATATTTTTTTCCCGGCACATGCCGATACGGAATGCCGATAGTGGAAGTCTCATTAAGGAAGCCTGGCAGCGTGTAATTACTCGCCACCTGGCTTCCTGATTAGCAGGGAAGCCATCTCCATGCTTCTCATCATTGGGTGATGGGAAAGCATGGAGCCCACTTTGTAATGACACGGCGCCCGGCTTCCTGATTGGTCGGGAAGCTGGCTCCATGCTCCCTCGTCATGAGATGACGATGGAGCATGAAGCCGGCTTCCGGTCCAATAAGAGAGCCGGGCACCGCATCATTACATGGTGCAGACTGGAGTGTGCTGAAAACGCCATTTATAAGAAAGGATGCAAGAAGCACACTCCACAACCCGACATGCTCTTGTGAGCCTGTGATTGAATAGGGCCTCATCAGGTGCTCACCCTGGGCAAAGGCCTTGTTCCCTACAAAAACAAAAGGCAGAGCAGGATTTCTTGTTCCCAGCAGTGGCAAATTCTCAGGCAAGTTCAAAAATACTGGAGACTGAGCTGCTCTCATATGACCCCCCGTTAATGTAACGTAAGCAATAATTGGCATCTGCAACCACCAGTAAAACAAGTAAAAAAATTTTTATATAATTACAAAATTTTATAATTAAAAAATGTACTTCCGCTGGCTATTGGTTTGATTATGCAGATGTGTTTTTCATTTATTGCTCCCACACAATTGGGGAAATTACAGAGTTCCCCGAAAAGATGGGAAATCTTAGACCACTCTTCCTTGGTGGGTTTAGCCATAACCACATCATTCAGCACATCCCAAATGACAAAGCATGTATCTTTAATAATGTAGCTAGCAGTGGATTTCCCAACCATGAATGCAAAGTGCAGGCTGGCCAACGATTGTCTAGTTGCTAGATATCCATTGAAAGTAAGAAAAAAATTGTATTATTCTGTTCTTTGCCAAGGATGCCTATACCTGACACAGAAGTATGCTTATACTTGACAGAGAAGGCAAGTGTGAGAGCACACTTGGGGCCTGTTCACAGTTGAACTTAAAGGAAGACCATGAGAGGCAGGGGGCATGGCCAGAGGTTGGAGAGGCTCGTGGGCATCATGTCCAATATGGCTGTTCCTGAAGAGCCTGGAGAACACGGTGAAGCAGGTTTTACAATGCTACTAGGTGAAAATGAGAGTTGGGTTTATTAACTACTTCTCCTCGTTTATTCCTCAGACCGGCTCAGATGTCACTGATCCACCTACTGTATCAAAAGCACTACCTCCTCATAGACAATATGCTACCTCACTTCTGGTTCCAATATCACCATGCATGCACCCGAATACCAATACCAACCTCACCCTCCTCCACTATTGCCATACCATTATCATTCTACCTGTTGGCCCCCAGGACTAGATATCCTGCATTAAGTACCAACTCAATCTTTCCAGCGAATATATTTTTTTTTTTAGCACCCACACTTCTTATTACAGTTGCTAATGGGCTACTTATAGGGTACTTGTTTTATTTTTACCCATTTTGTTAAAGTTTTTACCAAAGCACAGAAAGTTTTCTATGAAAATAAACATTGGAGCTTGTTATAGAAGGCCATCTTAAGAGCCAATATCCATGTTTCACATCCCCTAACACCCAGTTGTGAACTGACTGTAACAATATGGAATGCAGCAGCACAAAAGGGGTTAACTCTGGACCTGGACTCCTATTTACGTTGTTAAAGTCTGTTTGCCCATTTGTGTGATTGTGTTAATAATGAAATTGACATAACACTAACACTAGGGGGGTTATTTACAAAGGAGCCGAATGAGTAAGCCATACCTCTGGCTAATCATTCAGCTTGTTTCAGCTGTGGGAAACCCTTGTTCAGCCAAACAGAAGGGCTACTGTACAGGCTATTCACAAGCCCGCACAGCAGCCAAAAGCAGCCGAAGCACTCAGCTGAGCCAAACACATATGCCAAAGCAGACCGTTCTCGCCGCAATAATGTAAACAAACAGGAAAAAAGGCTTCCACCCTTTAGGTCTGGTAGGAATGTTAGGAGAGACCCGCAGTTAAAAATAAAAAAGTGCCCCCAAAAAGTCATACCAGACCTTTTAGGTGAGGGGAAACACCACCATAAAAAAAAATGGGAAAAAATGTGGGGTCCCCCAAAAAATTCCCATCCAGACCCTTTATCCGGGCACTGGCCTGGCAGGGCAGGAAAGGGGGGGGCAAGATATAAACCTAAGCCCCCCCCAATAACTGGAATCCATATTTATTCTGAAAAGCTAGGCACCAAGCACCAAGATTTTTATTTACATTCTTATCGCTGTATTTGTAAAGCCTGCTTACTGAAAATGATTCTAATTATTTTTTTCTACAAAGTTAAAGGAAAATGTCTTCAAAGAATTTCATACCACTTCAACATGTCTGAGATCTTAAGATCTCCAAGAGTTGCATGTTATCTATTACAAGCCAATTGATTTTAATGCTTCTGGTTTTATTTATTTAAATATGCTTGTTTGTTGTATTCATAAAAAGTTTGTGGAAAATCATCTCCTACGAACAACTGTATATAATGTATCTCAATCTCTATTGCTGTCTTTCTCTATGTCAATCTTTATCTCCATATTTCCCTATCTCTTTCATTATATCTCTATATCATTATCTCTATATCTATATATCTCTGTCTCTATATTTCTCTATCTCTATCTCTATATATCTCAATCTGTTATCTCTATATTTCACTATCTCTATATCTATATATCTCTATCTCTATATCTATAGAATGTATCTCAGTTTAGTAGAGATTTGAGACTATGGTCTCTTTTAGAATACTATATGCTATCATAAAAGATTGTCACCAACTAAAACATCTTATTTTCAGGTTAATAAAATTAGTAAGCAAACATTTACAAACCAGCAGCAAACCTTTTTAAGATGTGCAGGCAAAGTATTTCAATTCTTTAACTGAACATCCCTTATCACATTTTCTTATTACTGGCTAACTCTTGTAAGCTAGCAAACATGCATGTCAAAAACAAGTCATCACGTAATGCACTTTTATTCATTTACTTTATAGTATACATTAGACATGTGCACTGCCAAAAAATTTGTTTAGTTTAGTTTCGTATTAAATTCGGATTTGTGTTATTTCGTTTTTCGGGATTCGGGTGTGAAAGTCAATTCGGATTCGGAATTCGGATTCGGACGAAATTCGGTAGCGGTAGTTCGAACGTTCGTTTAGTTTTCTGTTCTTATTCGTTTCTTATTCGTTTCTTATTCGTTTCTTATTCGTTTCGTTCGTTAGTGTGCAGCAAAGTGACATTTGAGGGGGAAAAAATATTTTTCTCCTTCTCTAATGTCACTTTGCTCCAACGAACGAAACGAATAAGAAACGAATAAGAAACGAATAAGAAACGAATAAGAAATGAATAAGAACAGAAAACGAACGTTTGAACTACCGCTACCGAATTTTGGAAATGGAAATTCGGATTCGTTTGCATTCGTTATGTCTGTAATTTGGAATTCGGATACATCCGAATGTCCGAATTTCCGAAAATTCGTCCGAATTTCGATTCGGAACGAAACGAATCGCACATGTCTAGTATACATTATATTTGTTTATTTAAAGCAGAACTCCAGGCAAAGATTTGTGTCAGTTCCTTTGTATGAACAAATTTTACCTCTGCTCAGGTGTAATAGATGTCCAGGTCGCTGCACTGTACTTTTCTATATACAGGACAGTACAGAACCCGTTGAACCCTTTCATCCTGCTCCAGATGTGAGAACTGTGGGTTTCATAAACAGAAGTGCCAGTGTTGTTTATCCACACCATTCTATGAACCATTCACAGAATGCTCAGTGTTCTGTAAATGGTCAAGGGGACAGGGGATGGATAAACAATACCATTCCCTCTATAAGACCCACAGCTTTTATATCCATAGCAGGATGGAACTACAATGAGACCTGTACTATCTGGCATAAGGAAAATAAGTGATTTTAAAATGATCTGGACATTTATTACACCTAAGCAGAGGTAATATTTGACTAAACAAAAGAGCTGACAAAAATCTCTGTGCCTGGATTTGGGCTTTAAGCCTAAATGAGTACAAGTAAGGTAAGGATAAGTAATGCATTGTAATATATTCAAATGAGCAGGTTAAAAGTAAATGTATTGTCAGATATGTGATCAAATCTTTGATATTCTTTTCATATGAGATAAGGTATGCCAGTAAGGAATAAGGAATTCCAAAATTCAGAAAAAGCATTAATATTTCATGCACAGAAATTTGAGCAGAGATAAATTTGAAATCAAAGTACTTCACCTTTTGCATCTTAGATGGGGGAAAAGTTTGAAAATATACATAGAGAACTTATCTTAAATAATAATCATTTCAAAGTAATAACCTCGGTAAGAATGAGTTCTTTGTGGTAATGTATTTTGTATTCAGTGTGCAAGCATTCTGTCAGTACTGCCAATGTCGACTGAAAAATGTTCAAAGGAGTTTGAAAAATATTGACAAACCCTCAACCTGTGTGTTACATGCAGATAAGAACATCTAAATTATGTTTACTTAAATTTCTAGACCAGCATGAATTCATGAAATGTAGCACTACAGGCACCAAAACATTTTGTTTATTCATTTTTTCCCCTACTGAATTTTCTTTGATTGTGTGATTACAGACCTGGCACTGCTATGAAGATTTTTTATACAATTTAAAATATAAAGCAGTGGCCAGGCAGAAAGTAAGCAGACAGTTTGCTCTTTAATGAGAATCTTCTTGTTCTTGTGAATGTTTTTAAATCATTTGTTACAGCTCTATGGACATATATTATTTTATTCCATATTGTATATAAGGAAAATTAGTTGAAACTAACTGAGCATAAACACATTTGGAAAAACTCATAGGGGTCTATTCACAAAGCTGCCGAGGGCAGCCGAGTGAATGACCGATCAGAAGTGTTGGTCAATATAGTGACTGCATGTGCCACTATAATGTCCACAGGAAGTTTATGTCGACTGGGCCCACTGGTAGTAAGAACTGTCAAGCAGCTCCATTAGCAAAATAGAGTGGGCATTTTAATGTACAGAATTAATCTAAAAGTAGTCTATTCCCAGATCTAAGTGGTGTACGCTGTCGCCACATTTCTGGCTGCCAATACTACAGGAAGTCTCTTTCTTTATGAAATATGCACCCATTAACGTAAATTTTAATTAATTGTGAGTGAAGTAGGCTACCATGGCATTATTATTGACAGTAGAAAATATTGGTATATTGACGTTAAAAAAATTATAGAAAAAGCTTGATAACTTCCAACTCTTTTTTTCTTGATTTTACAGTACAAAACACAGGCAGATTCAAAGACAACTGGGTAATATGCCGGTATCATTAGGTGACTGGACACTGGACAGAGTTGTGAGGACCCTCTTAACCCCTCCTACTCCCAGGAATCCTCAGTTTTTGCTAGTGTCCTGTTTGATTATGTGTCCTTTCTACTGGAGATGTACGTATGTAGATTACTTACCTTGTTACTGTGATTCTTCTATAAAGTTTTTCCTATGGATGTGTCCGGCCATGGCAGCAACATTGCAGCTTTCAGATTGGCGCCCCATGGCAATAGCTTTGGGGGCCATACACAGAATCCACTGGATTGGAGATGCAGGTCCAGCCTGTGATGTAGCTTCAGGTACTGGTTCCTGTGTAAGCTACTCACCTTGGCATTTGCTGCAGTGCATTAGATTAGCCTAAGGATAATATATAGGTCCAGGGCAGTGGCATATGTGCACCAGTTTAGCCCTGTTCCTGGAGAACCAAGGTGTGTGAAGCCGAAGGTGGGGGGCATCTCCCTTCCCTCATTTAAAGGTCTGAGGCTGCTTAGTGGGCGTGTCTCTACCCCTATTATCTCCTAGGTTCCCCTAGTCTCTTAGGCATAGGTTGCTGCTGGCCCTTTATATTCTTGCAGTCTTCCATGTTTTTTTTACAACTGTTGCTCCTCAGTATGCCCCCTCCGACTCCAACACTGCATCTTTTTCTTAAAAAATTGGATAATTTTAGTACCTCCCCCCCCCCGGATTCTAGTGCATGTGGGCACCTATAGGATCAGCTCATTGACCGATGCATGCACTATTGAGCATTTGTCAACCATATTGTTCCACCTGTGATGCCACACCTGTGCAGTTTGGTCACAGATCCACCTTTCTACACCTCCTTCATGATCTCTGCATGCATAGAGCACATGAGAATTTTGGGGGAAGCCTGATATCAGTGAGAGGGACTCTCCTTAACCCTTTGGTGTTGGTCTGTGAGTACCCAAATGGGGCCCCTCACTATGATGTATTTAAGACGCATAAGTATAGGGGGATAAAGCATAGTCAGCTCCCTTACTGCTAATGGTCATGGGGGTTAACTGAGGCATCTCCCAGGGACTTTGATTCAGATGGTTTGTGTGTTAGCCCATCATTTAGGTCACTTCTCTCTTCCAATGTGTCTGTTGTCTGTTGAGGGGTATCATACTCTTTGTGTCTTAGCAAGGAGGATTTTACAGCCTTGATGGTGGTTTTTATGGAACAGATCTCTGTTATGATGATACATCTGGCCGCAGAGGATGCAAGCATAGTCCTCCTCCTTCTTCCCCTTCCAAGCAGCTCTCAGACAAAGCCATGGCTACTGTCTTATTGTCAGATGATGAGGAAGGAGGTGTGGAAGTAAAGATATGGAGAGGATGTGGATATCTTTATCAAGAATGTTATTGAAGGTATGAGCACCCTCTTGCCCAGCAAATAGAAACAAAATCTCCCTCTCATGATTCCACCTCCAAGGTGAAACAGAGCTCTTATTTCAAATGCAAGCCCTGGACCCCAAGCCTTCACAGTCTACATCCACAAGTAAGGGGGGATTTCACAAGTTGGGGTACGTCTGATGGTCTTTGTGGCTATTTAGAGTTGAAACATACAGAATCTATTGGTACACTCAATACAATCTGACATTTTTATCCTGCCCCCTTCTCAATGTATGCCTTCAAATCTGCCCTCTTCCCCCTTAACGGAAAGAAGCTCTTCAGGGGACCTTGCAAAAATTCCAGGCATCAACCCTGGGCGGCAGCCCAATGGGTTTTACTCCAATCTGTTCATGGTTACAAAACTGAATGGAGGGTGAGCCTCAACCTAGAGTCAAAAATGTACAACAAGTTTTTGAGTAAATTTCTGAGTTTAGTGTCGCTTTAAGGAAAACTACCCATGCAAAGTGCAAAATCCCATGTAAAGTGAACAGCTTTTTTGCCTTTAGTAAATAAACCCCAGTGTCTCAGCAGGGAGATTTTCAAGGTTTTGGTGGACATCAAGGATGTCTTCCAGCATGTACCAATCTTCCCTCCACACTAACACTTCCTGAGTTTGGGGGAAGCACACTTCTCATTTCTGGCACTCCCCTTTAGCCTCTCATTGTCCTTGTGTACTTTTACTCTCTGGGTTTCCACATTATGGGATACTTTGATAACCTCCTGCTTAAATTAAACACAAAATCACAACTGAGGTTGTAGTGGGTTTTTAAAGAGGAGTCAGAGGGTTGTAAGTAGATATAAATGTATTACAATTCATTAACATATTTCCTTAATAAAAGTTGAAATCAATTTGTATACATAGATAATTCATATTACCATATCATAATGTAAAGCTCTCATAAATTCATAGTATTTCATATACCGTGTTATACTGCTCCATTGATCCCCAACGTGTTTCGCTTGTAAGCTTTCTCAGGGAGCGTGGAATCACCGGGGGGTGCGTGGAATCACCGGGGGGTGGATGCACATAAAAGGACAGGGGAGCAGTACATGGAAGGAGAGCGAGAGGCACACATATGGGGAGACGATACAGACAAGACTAAGAAGGAGACATACAATTAAATCATCGGAGATTGAGGAGGAGATTTTTTGGATTGTGAAGTTAATGAAATACATGGGCACCATAAATATACTGAGGTTTTGAATTGGCACATTTTGCAGTGAATGTATGTGCACTAATAATCATAATTAATTGGTCTGAGTTAATTAATGGATACATTTAGCCAATATAAGGGCACTTAATAGGAATTATAATTAATTTTTGGCACACATTATGGATATCAACCTTGAGGAGGAATATAAATCTAATTGGTTACCACTGATAGGGACATGGGACATAGGTTTTGACACTGGGTATTAATACAAATAATATTAAGAAAATTATTTATTTTATATACATATGATTTTAAATGAAATTTGAATATAAATATACATTCGTCACATAAGGATCACTAGTAGTTATGGGAGCTAGGTGAGGAGTACATAAGAATAGTTCTATATATATATGAATGATAAGGATAATTAAGTAATGAAGTACACAGAGTAAAGTAATGATCACGGTTATGTTTTAGATAGTGGGACTCCGCTGTGACTGGATGCTTTGTCCTGTCCTCCTGGAGCCGGGTCTCTACACGATCCTCGACCCTTGGGTAAGTGGCTGCATAGCGAAGTCATATTTAGAAGGACACATATCTAGCTAAATATAAATTTAAATTTAATATACAGAATTGTCAAATATATATGATTGATGGACATCCTGATAAACAATGAATTATGTATTCACAACTAGATTCTTGCCGGGAATAAAACTCCCTGAGGAAGCTTACAAGCGAAAAGCGTTGGGGATCAATGGAGCAGTATAACACTGTATATGAAATACAATGAATTTATGAGAGCTTTACATTATGATATGGTAGTATGAATTATCTATGAAGTGTGAAAATTAGGCAAGAAGTTTAGGGACTTGAGAATCATGTATGTATACAAATTGATTTTAACTTTTATTATGGAAATATTGTAATGAATTGTAATAAATTTATATCTACTTAAAATCCTCTGACTCCTCTTTAAAACCCCACTACAACCTCGGTTGTGATTTTGTGTTTAATAACTAGATTGGGGTGAGGTCTCAGACCACCTGGGTGGTTACTTTGGGAAGTGCTATTTTGTATTGGTAACCTCCTGCTTAAAGCCTACTCTAAACAGACTCAGCGGACGGATATCCACAGGATCATTTGGATGCTCTAGGGTTTCAGGTGGATACTAAACCTCTGGTTGATGCTGGATCCCACTTACCATCTAGAAAAACTGGGTCTTCACCTAGACATGAACTGCTGCTGGTAAAGATTCTGTCTATGTATTTGCTAGCATGGACGATACAAGCCAAGGGCCAGCCTTTAGTGATATTCTGCATGAGGATCCTGGGTCTGATGGTGGCCTCCTTCGAGGAGACACCATATGCTCAATTTCACTTCAGATCACTGAAACTGAGCATTCTAGCTGTGTGGGACAAACAGACTCAGTCTCTACCATATGTAGTAATATATATATATATATAGCACTATGTCTAAACCAGCCTATTAGACTTCTAATGTCTCATTAAAGAGAACACAATTAAAAATTACAAATATTTGTTATGAGGATTGGTACAGTTTTATCTTTCAGATTTACTAAGAATTTTTGAAGCTAAGTTGTATTTTTATATACTAATATTGATTCCAATGTATTCCAATAAAAAATATTGTTTTGTTAAATAAATATGCACAACTGTCATGGGACAGATATTTTGATGCTACGTGCCCTGTACTTTCACCAAATATAAGGTTTTGAGTGATCATTTACTAATTTTCAAACCTGTAAGTGAAACATAGCAAAAAGGTAAAAAGAGCAAAAATGGCCTGGCCACCCAAGGTGAAAAATGGGAGACGGGGCTCTGCAGAGAAAGGGATGGAAGCAAACTACAATGGAATTTTGATCAGTTCTATTGTACATTGATTTCAAACCTTTACAAAATATTAAATTAAGTTTTACATATTTTTTTTGTGTTTGAATGCATGTCCACCATTTTTCAAGCTCTAGTTTATCTAAATAACTGTGATAAAGTAAATTGTATGTTCCATCATGAACAGGCACTGATATGAAAGTTACATATACACTGTAAAGCCTTGGTTCTCAACTGGTGGGTCATGCCAAAAGTGGGTCGCAACCTCGTGTTTAGTTGGCCCCCACGTGCCTTCCACTCTTCTAGGTGAGAGGCTCCTCAGCCTCCCCCTAGCACAGCACTGTCAGTTCTTGCACCAAGCAGCCATTCAAAATATGCTGCCCGATACTGAGTGTCAGCTTGAGGTGGGGTGAGCTAAGGCTAGGGCCGCGAGGGAGCTCCATCCATAAGTGCATTGCTTACAGCGCCCTTACATGACCTGTAGAGATGCCTGGACCGGAGTGATGTCACATTCTGGCTCCTGGCACAGCTACAGAGTGTGCAAGGGAGCTGTACAAGAAATGCATATATGCATGGAGCTCCATCACAGTACAGCAGCCCACACTGAACCTCAGGCTGAGGATCCACTCCAGTTCTCGTAAGATAGGGAGACTGGGTGAATTAAAAAAATAATACTTTTTTTTTGAATATGTATGTGTGTGTGAGAATTTCTGAGTGTGTGAGATTGTATCTGTGGTTGTGTGTGCATGTCAGTGTTTTTGAGGGCCCATTCACACTAGTACAGTGCATTAATCGCACAGTCCCATGCAATTAATGCACTGTACCACGCAATCACACCTACCACGCTTTCTGGTATAAGAGGTGCAATGCATTCATTTGAATGGCACCCCAAACCCATATCCCACCCACAGTTTTTTTACCCACATCGGAACGCCCAGTACCGCAATGCCATGTGTTCCATTGCACTGCAACTTGGGTCATTACTTAATGACCAAGGACAAATGTGGGTACTGAGGTTACAAAGGTTGAGAACCACTGCTGTAAAGCAATGCATAATTTAATAAAGCCAAGTTTAACAGAAATTATTTACCAGCCATCCCCAGAAAGGTGAATTTGAAATAAACTTGGCACTCTTCGGTGCCTTGCCTTGCAAATGTAAAATTAATATATACACTACAATTATGAATATAGATACCTGTGTTCTCTGTTATAACTTGACTCTGTCAAATTAGGTTGAGCTTAGACCCATTACTTTCAATGAGATATAGCTGCTTGTTTCAGATATTGGTGGCAAAACTGGAAAGAGTACAAGAAAGCATTCTTAAATTGTCACACATGTAGAATATCGGCAGAGGAACTTTATTTTAGACCTTCTTTGCCAATAATTGGGGTGTTTATTGGTTGCTGCCAACTTTCCACCCCATAGTTATCTGCTTTGAAATAGTTTGTGTGTCATGGGATATGATTGTTTAAGGACCTCGTTGGCAAGAATATGTGACATCTGAACAACAGTTCCTATTGTCTCCCACGCAATGTGGGTGGTTGGCACCTGCCTGCTTATTTGTCAGACTAGACCACATCTGTTGATATCTAACACTGTTGAATGGAACTTACAAATTTTCAGGTGTATGGGCATTCTTGCTGCTGAAAAAGCAGGCTTCTTTCTCCCCAGTCAGCATTGCTCCTGCTTTTTGTTTGCCATAACATTTTGAGGCTCCATTCATGTGAATAAAATACATGTAATTAAACCAAGAAAATATAAACATTTTCCAGGATAACTGAACCTTTGTTTATGAGTGCAGACTTACTGGCAATGGCAACATGTTTCAAACAGAGAAACTGGGTTTGCGATGATATGGTATCATGCTCCTTTGTCTATCAGGTCACATTGTTCCTTTATGCTTAAAGCATTTTATGACACAATGTAAACTCCATAGGGTGAGAATTTCTCAATTGTATCAAAATCTGCAAGCTGTGTACTATGTCAGTGTTATAAAGAAATGTGATTGAAATGTAAATAGCATTCTTCAACCAGGCTGCTGTGTAATGGAAAAAAAAGTGTTGTTCATTGCTTTCTTGTATATGCTCAGAATGAAGTGTCCTTTTTTAATAATGACTTTGGCTGTCTATTTGTATGAGTATGTAATAGCTCAAGAGAAAAATATAGTGTGTAAAGTTGACACAAACACTTTTGATGATGCCTAAATATGACATACCCTTTCAATAGTACCAACACGTTGTCAAAATGAATCACAGACAAATCATGAACTACATCAAGCAGAATTTCAACAGGTAGGCAGAAGGTGAGTGAGTGGTATGAAGGATTTCGAACACCTGGGGGGCAAGCAGTGCTATTGACGTTTCTGTGGTTTTACAATCACGTTTATCATCATGTTACCATCAAATTTACCAGCTTAAACACAGGTCATTTGTCAATGGTTAAACTACTTGTTAAAGAAGCAAAAAATATTTTCTCTACTGTAAAATAGAATTATATGAGCACTTACAATTAGGGTGTCACGGATCAAATGATTTGAGGTGATCACTAAAATCCTTTTATATTAAATGGGTACATTATTACCTTTTCAACTGAGATCAATTCATGTATCTTTTTGCATTCTTTTTTTTAATAAAAAAATATATGTAAAAAACACAGGAACATTTGTTTAGAAAGGAAAGCTTAAACGGACAATATTATAGAAAAGGTCTGTAAGGAGTGAACAGTAAACAAGTGGTACAAAACAGAAATGTCATAACCTGTAGGAGATACAATAACATTCCTTAAAATATGAGCTATTTCTACATTGGTTAGCATGGGAAGCATGCATTGTAGTTCTGAGCTTGTGTGAGTATCAATTCATGCCTTATATAATGGTAATATGTTTTACGCAGATGTGTATAACCTTTATTGATTCCATACCAAATTTTGGACACAGAATATGACACAACTGAGCTATTTACCCAACAGTGTATCTTCTACAAGGTTCATTACTACTGTACTTTAAAAACAAACTTTTTGATAGAGTAGGAAGAGGTTATAACCCTTGCAAGTTTATTGTTTACTGCCTGTATCCCATTAAGAGATTTTCCTTCACTTTCTGTACTGAAGATGTAACAGGAAGTGAAAAGAAATCAATCCAAAGTGAAGCAAATTAGGTGTCCTCATTGGAAAAATTACCCTCTTATCTCATAATGGTGACACCTGTAAACGTTTGGATTTCCTATCACTTTCTGTCTTGATGGCAATGGCCTCTGGGACAAATAGAACGGATGAATCTCCCCAGTGGAGACATATACAACATTTAAAAGATTCAAACAAGACTTATGCTTTTTACCTTAATAAAGGGAAGTTGTATGTTATTGAAATGCTGTTCTCTCAGCGTGGCATGGTACTCCATTGTTTTTAATTTTTGGTGCTGGCCATTTGCTGCTTTACAGCAATAGCAACCTCACAGGTCTTCTTGCACTTCCCTACTGCATCCAAAACTTAAAAAAGGGGTTGAAACCTTTGCTTGGTAAATGTATATATTCAGCATATATATCATATTAACATTGTTTGTTTGTTTCTGTCTGACTCTCCCTACTTACATGTGTATGTGCAGCAGCTTTATTGAACCATGTGGTGGGCTTTCTTGCAGAAACTAACCTTATTCAGTTTAGAGTTCTTAATTCTTAAATGCAGTGACCCACAGAAATTAAAAACATTCACAGACTTTTTTTTAGCAGAAGTGACAGGGTTGAAACCAACTAATACACAATCAGGGGTGCTTATAGCTGTCATCTTTTGTAAAAAAAAAAGTTAACCCTTATGAAAAAGTATGTGTTCGCTCACCTCCCGATCTACTGAGCCGACCTGTGACAGTCTCATTGTCACAGGTCGGCTAGAACTATGAGGTGAGTGAAAAGCACTCACCTCATAGTTCTCCTTTAAATCTCCTTCAGTACTGGCAGAGTGAGTTCATTGATCTCCCATATATTTGGAAAGCTCCATACTCTAAGACTGGAGACAGGATGACCCAATTCTAGTCAATGGGAGTTTACTGCATATGTGTGATTATCGTTGTGGACGATTTTGGCCTGGAGGAGATAAACATTGGAGGAGGCTGTCATAGTGTGGCAAGTCAGCAACTAGGCAGGGGATTTGTAGGTAAATGTACAGTGTATGCAAACCCTAACAATAGACCTCTCTTATTTGGTCCCTTTTGGTCAGTTAAATACACTATATTGCCAAAAGTATTGAGACGCCTGCCTTTACACACACATGAACTTTAATGGCATCCCAGTCTTAGTCCGTAGGGTTCAACATTGAGTTGGCCCACCCTTTGCAGCTATAACAGCTTCAACTCTTCTGGGAAGGCTGTCCACAAGGTTTAGGAGTGTGTCTATGGGAATGTTTGACCATTCTTCCAGAAGCGCATTTGTGAGGTCAGGTACTGATGTTGGACGAGAAGGCCTAGCTCTCAGTCTCCACTTTAATTCATCCCAAAGGTGTTCTATCGGGTTTAGGTCAGAACTCTGTGCAGGCCACTCAAGTTCCTCCACCCCAAACTCGCTCATCCATGTCTCAATGGACCTTGCTTTGTGCACTGGTGCGCAGTCATGCTGGAACAGGAAGGGGCCATCCCCAAACTGTTCCCACAAAGTTCGGAGCATGAAATTGTCCTAAATGTCTTGCTATGCTGATGCCTTAAGAGTTCCCTTCACTGGAACTAAGGGGCAAAGCCCAACCCCTGAAAAATAACCCCACACCAGAATACCCCCTCCACCCAACTTTACACTTGGCACAGTGCAGTCAGTCAAGTACCATTCTCTTGGCAACCGCCAAACCCAGACACGTCCATCAGATTGCCAGACAGAGAAGCGTGATTCGTCACTCCAGAGAACACGTCTCTGCTTCTCTACAGTTCAGTGATGGCGTGCTTTACACCACTGCATCCGACGCTTTTCATTGCACTTGGTGATATAAGGCTTTGATGCAGCCGCTCGGCCATGAAAACCCATTCCATTAAGCTCTCTACATACTGTTGTTGTGCCAATCTGAAGTTTGGAGGTCTGTAGCGATTGACTCTGCAGGCAGTTGGCGACTTCTGCGCCCTTCAGCATGCGCTGACCCCACTCTGTCATTTTACGTGGCCAACCACTTTGTGGCTGAGTTGCTGTTGTTCCCAGTTGCTTCCACTTTGTCATAATACCTCTAACAGTTGACCGTGGGAATATTTAGTAGCAAGGAAATTTCACGGAACATCTGAATCCAATGATTTGAAGGGGTGTCCCAATACTTTTGGCAATATAGTGTATATTAAAAGTCTTTGTTGTGTCTGTTTGATAAGAAATACAACTGTTGTTCTTGCCAGAATCCTTGAGCTGATACCTTACTATGCTCTTTGCTGTGCTGGCTGTTATCAATTACAGTGTTCTCAGCTATCACTGAGGATTACAGAACCATGCCCTGTATATTATGGAGAATAGTCCTATCTTGAGCATTTTCATCTTGGGACTGGAATTGTGTTACTGGCAGAAGCAACAGGTGAAAAAAGCTTAAAAAAGGAAACATATTCCAACCACCACATCTAGAGACTGGTTAGCTGCAATATATTGCATGTTTGTTTTGTGGTTTAAATATATTTTATGTTATGGAGATTGGGAGGCTGGACCAGCTTTTAATAAAGGTTAACTTGTCCTTTACATGTTTTTTCTTTTTTTTATGAATGTTGCTGCAACTTGACTTCCCCTGCTCCTCCCCTCACCACCCACTCTAGTCAAAAGCAAAAAAAAAAACTGGCTATAGAGATCATTTTAAAATATGTTTTGTAGGAAAATACATGAAAGGAGCGCTGTTTGTATTACCTACAGCAACCATAATCTCCCTTTTTTATCTCTAGCTCAAGCGAAAAGGATGTCTGATTGCTATGGACAACACAGACAGTTCTTCTAGCCAGTTTTGTGTGCTCCAGTATAGAGCTGAGTAAGAGTTATCTCACAATGGATAATTCATATGACAGTTGAGCAATGTATAAAGTAATCTAGAGATAATCCATTCATATCTGGAAAGTCAACCTAACAAAAAACCATATTTAGAGACATAAATATTCACTCCAAGCGCCTATTTTATTTTAACTGTTTGTAATTTATGCCAAAGGCCAAAGTAAATTATCTACTATTTTGTCAATACCTAGTTAGTGTGAATTTCCTGAAAGCTACTAAAATTAGGGTTCTTTTAGGGTGTTTTGCTTGATCATTGTTCCATGAAATGAAACTGTGTTTTGCTAATGAAGAAAAGCTTTGAAAACATATTTTTTGGCTTTGAAGTAAACACCATATAATACAAAAATGAAGCCAATTTGATTGCTTTTTAATTTAGTATTTTGCCTGTCACACTGAATAATTGTAATCTTTACTGCTAGGAACTGTCAACAGTGCGATTAAAGCAGAAGGAAGATACAGCAGGTGGTGAAAAGGAAAGATGGCTGAAAGCAAAACAACTGATTGTCATAGCATGTTAATCTTCCCTATGCATAAATTGCATATAAATCACAAACAAGATTTTACTGAAGGTGATTTCTGACAGACAAGATGCAAGTTGACCAATTGTTTTGCTTCTACTTTTCTAGTAAAAATAATGCTGAAACTCTCATACATATTTAGTAATGCCCAAGGGAAATAGAAAGCAGAGAGTGTAACAATGACATCTACTTGTGACCTAAATACAAAATTCCATAACAAGGATAATTTGTAAAAGAAAAAAAAAGATTTGAGCTGGATCATTAATTATCTAAAATACTTATATAAACATTGTGTAGAGAAATAAGTTTGTTTCCTATTGTCTGACAGCTCTTAGGAAAGATTAGTCAACTTTCATTTGGTGGGATTATAAAGAAGCATTAAAGGATAGAAAATACACTTTTATTATTAGTTTCATATCTGAGAATGTTACTGTATGGGAACAAGAGATAATGGGCTGGGGATAATAGTGCTGTGTAGAGGAAAATAAGCTCAAGATATTTAGATAAGTATTAAGCCAAGATTTGTAGGAAATATGCTTTAAGATTACATTTTTTTAAGTTCTGTAAATAATTAGCAACAACTGTGTCTAGCCGTTCAAATGATCTTTTAACAATTCTTCATAACACATTAATGCTAAATATGTTACTTCATGGTACCCAAACACCATAGAGACTGGTTGCTTGATGCAGGCTTGGACAGCTAGATTATTAAAAGGCCACTCCAGGCAACAAGTAACATCAATTCGTAAGTGGCCAATGATATCCAGAGAACATCACCACATGATGAGCAAATTCACCCAAAAAGTGGCAATACATTTTACCAAGCCACCCAATGAACTGTTAAAGTTATTTCAGAGGACCACATATCAGGTCACTTTCAGTCACACAAACAGTAAGCCACCGTTCCAAAGGAAAAGAGGTTCTTTGCCCCCTGGGTGACCTCTAGTCATTAGGAAGAAATACAACCTTTCATCTTGCAATGGGTTATCAGGTGGGTTATTAAGGAAATATTATTTTTCCTTATTTGATGGTAATGTTCTAAGGCAGCTTAGTACATCTTTATAAGATCAGCAACATCAATGGGGACAGGGTAAAAAGGGGGTCCATGCCACTGCATGACTTGAAGAGCAAATTTGTTATTATTTACTCATCTCTGATCAATATTTTGATAAAATCACCACTCAGTTGATCTGAATCTAAATATTGTCTTACATTTTGAATCCAGATTCACCAAGCTTCTCATGGGAAGAAAGGGGGTTGTAGGAAAGGTTGCCACCCTGTAACATAAGTATGTGTTGGAAAACCTTCTTCTTTTCATGTGCCAGTGTGTGTGAACCAAGCTACTGTGGGTTTATCTAAAATGTCATATTAGGATAATGGAGCACAATGGTCTAAATTTTTTAACATTTGGTTTCAGGACTATTTGGAAAATGAGGATAAAGACACCAACATGGATTTAGCTTGTTAAAAGTGATGTACATGAGATAAATGCTGTGATGAGCTACTTAGCACTGCAAACATTTTGTGGTTTACATAAGCATACCTTCAAAAGAGAGAGGCAGCTGAAAGTTGTGCTTTCAGAACACACAGAGTAGTGGTAGATCTGTCCTACAGTAATTATATGCACTTTTTTATCCAGTCAAATTATTATCTACTGCTATAATTGTTGACAAATGAAGCCTCCCCTCATTTTAGCCCTAAAATGTTATCCAATCCCAAGGATGATCCCTTAACTGTTAATCTCCTCATAACACATAATAGTTAACCCATAACCAAACCATTACATAATCATGTTACTCTTCAGTAAAGTACCCCTATAGTTACCTTACTGGGACAAAAAGTATTGTGCCGAATTCTATGCACAATGAGTGGCATACGCTATATGTTGGTCACAATGGTCAGAAACACGGCCAGTACAGATCCAGAAGTACGGTGATCATGTTCTGTGGCAATAAATGGCCTTTTAATTGTCCTATGAAACTTGTTTTTTTTTTTATGACCATGGAATGTTGAACATTGTTTAATGGTGTTTGCAGTATCATGCAAGTTTTTGAAAATGTGAAACTTTGTCTGTGGCTTTACAAAGTATCCTCGTATTTGAAAGCACTGACTGCAAATTTGGTCAAATTTGCAAGTGCCAAACACATTGGGGTCTATTCACGAAGCTGCCGAGGGATCTGGCCGTAGCTTCGGCCGATCCTTCGGCTAGCTTCGGCCCCAGGACCCCTTCGGTTCAGTAGAACCGAGGGGGTGCTGTACGGGCTATTCACAATAGCCCGTACAGCTCCCGATCATGGCCGAGCGGCTCAGTCGAGCCGATTGCATATGCATCGGCTCGGCTGATCGAACATGCTGAGCATGTTCGGCCGACCCGAAGCCACACGAAGCAGGCCGATGTACGGCGGATTTCAGCCGATGTACGGCTGAAATCAGCCGTACCAGCCTGAAGTAAATAGCCGAACAGTGTTCGGCTCACTTCACTTCACTTCTGATCGGTCATTCACTCGGCTGCCCTCGGCAGCATAGTGAATAGACCCCATTGTGACTTGGTTTTAATTGAGTTAAAAATCTTGTTTTATTGCTTTGGTTGTCTTTACTGGGGCATTTTCCCCACAGTTCCTTTCCCAGTTATTAGGTAGGAAGTAGGTGGAATCACTTGCATTGAGTAACATTTTAAACATACATTCAGTCTTTTACAAATATTTAGTATGTTGTGCCTGTTTGTAAGCTGTTGTGTTGTAAGAGGTTGTAAGATTCCATTCAGTGTGTAAGATGCTTTTAGTATTCATATCTATGTCTCTGTAATGTGTCTGAAGGCCCATTCATACTAGCCCATCCACTGAAATGCCGTATTTCAGTGGATGGGCTAGTGCGTTGTGACAGCTTCAGTAATGTGTGTTATATCACACACTGCCCGAGGTGTCACTGTTTACATTTTTTAACTTCACGAGGAGTGTAAATTGTGTACATTCTCTACTCAAGTCCCAGCACGGCAGTGCACCACGACCTGCAGCGGCATGTAGTGTGTTGTGATAACATTCAGCATTTTATTGCAGTGCACTGCCCACTGTGTTATGATGTGAATGCTACACATAGAAAACAATTGTTTTCTGGCTGTCCTTGTGGTGATCTGCATTGGTCTGGTGCTATACACTGCAGGTCACTGATATGTGTGGATGGGCCCTTAGGGGAATATTTTTTTTCTTAGCCTAACCTATGTGCACTTCAAACACCCAATGATATTCAGTGCAAGTAAAAGAAAGAGGCGATTCACATGCACAATACTCAATGACTGAAGCAGCACATATTCACTGGATTAAGTAAAAAAAAGATTACCCCATTATATCAGGCCTTTAATGTAAAAACGTTAATCTCTCAAGTGAGAAAAACACAGGATTATTTACCTCCAGAAAATTGAGTTACTTGATTGTGATTCTAATCTTCAAACTGCAAATACTATTTTACTCTGAACAAGTATGTAGATCAGGAGTTCTGTTCAGTAAATCAGAAGGCATTGAAGAAAACCTATAATGAGAGAAGTATTGGCTGCCATTTCTAACCTTGCTAGTGGTCTGGCTCTCATGCTCTTGAAATGGCTGCACTATTTTGCGAGTCAAGGACCTGGAAAATATATAGACAAAAATGAATGTTTACTTTCATGCACAAAATACCTGTTCTATAACCGAAGTAGTAAAGTACAAAACCATAGAAGGTGTATAAAATAACAGTCTTTTATACATCTTCTGTGGTTTTGTTTACATGTTTCGCCCCTACTATAGAGTTCTGTTACAAACAGATTCTTACTTTTCATAGAATATGCTTCCTGTCCCTGCTAAAAGGTTAGGAAACCCCAGAGTAATATACAGGTGAAACTCGAATAATTAGAATATCGTGCAAAGTTCATTTATTTCACTAATGCAACTTAAAAGGTGAAACTAATGGGGCGTGGCTTGATGGCCGACTGAACAAGCCACACTTTCTAGGAGCTCCGCTGGGACCATCAGAAAAAGCAGCCTAACAGCCACCTTACCCTGCCGAAATGGGCAAATACGGACCCCGCTTGGACAACTCTTGTAGAGCAGTAACAATTGAGATCCCTGTCAGGGGGCTAGGGATAGGTTGCCCATTTGATATCCATATATTAACGGTTAGGCTGCAATTCATAAGCACTTGTCTAGAGCGGTTCCGGGACCGGACGCCTAGAAAACTGGTCCCTTTAGAAATTATAATATATTAGATAAGATCTTTTGCCATACTCAAATGTCATGGATCACTTAGGATCCATGGGGAAGAAAGCCCCGAGGGCCACGGAAAGCAACACGCGACATTTCCGTCGCCTACTGAGACGACACCCCTTACTAGATTCCTGGCGTGTGCTCCATCCGTCGGAGAAACGTTTTACATTTTACTCCCAAGTTCACCACACACACACAAGAATAGACTATTTCTTGGTGAACACTCCAGTATTGAGGAATTTGATATCAGCGGACGTGGGGGTAATCTCATGGTCGGATCATGCCCCGATTGGGCTGACCCTGAGATTGGAACCCACTCGGATCAAAAAGTGTCACTGGAGACTAAACGACAGCATGTTAAAAGACGAGATTCCAAAGCAGGATATACTGAAGGCCATTAGCTCCTACTTCGAACTAAATGAGGGAACGGTTTCACAGACCTCAATGCTGTGGGAGGCCCATAAGGCCACTGTTCGGGGCCACTGCATAGCATTGGCATCAAAAATTAAAAAAGACAGGCTAGCCACCACTAACTGTTTGAAGAAGGAGATAACCAGACTAGAACAAAAATTGGCAGTGACACCATCCAGATCACTTTTACGTGAATTGGTCCAAACTAGAACATGCCTGAGACACTTGCTGACGCATAAAGTCGAAATGTCAATGACCCATTTGAGACAACAATATTATGAAAGGGGAGATAAAGCACACACTATATTGGCCCGAAAGCTAAGGGAGGAGGCTAATGGTAGGGGAGTAACAGCAATTAGAGACCCGGGAGGCACCTTACAACATCACCCTGATGCTATAGCGAAAATTTTCTGCGAATATTATACCAATCTCTATAATCTATCGGATAGGGCATTCATTCCGATAGATGAGCAATTGACTACGCGCGTCCAGACCTATTTGGCAGAAAGTGACCTGCCAAAGGTCACGAACGCCGCATTGGAGGCCTTAAACTCGGATATCGGTGTTGTGCAACTGAGAAACACTGCATGCTGATTCTTGATACTGCAAGATAATTGTGATTTCTCGGATGTATAAGAGTTAAGTTTACCTGACTAGGTCTTATTAGGTGAATCTACTGTTGTTGCAGTGCACACTTGCAGTTTTATTATTTAAAGAAACAGTGCCCCTTTTTTGGTTTGGAATTCCTTAGCTAGTGTTAGCTCAGGGGACGCTTAACAGTATAGGGTAGAGGTAGGTTAGGCATCCGACGGCTGCTTAGACAGGTAGAGGCCAATTGCCTAGAATTAGGACAGGGACCAAGAGATAGGATAGATAGGTCTGTTTTGTTTTATAGGTGACACATTTCCCTCATCAAGCAGTGTATTCATCTGCAGTCACCCCAGCATTTTGTCTTTTTAAACTGGATTGGACTTCGCCTTAAATATCATCTCATCGGGGCCCCTGCAACTGGAGTTTGCTGCAATCCACAATTGGAGGTATTCGTTCAGGTATTTTTTTAACTTATCAGACAGATATACCAAAATCCTTTCAATTATATATTTACCAGACCAAAAGTGACCAAACAAGAGACACTTATTGTTTAGGTTTACATACACCTTAAACTCCCTGGCGGTATTCCAGAGTGTTTCTCGGGTTAATTTTCAGTACCAATAGCGGTAACCCCGAGCCACACTCGGGATTGCACAAAAGTGTCACTTACCTTGTCCCTACGAGCCCGCAGTGTCCTCTGCTGTACGCGGCCGGCCGATGCCGGCATCTGACTTTTACTTTTTTTTCCTGCGTCACAGCGGGGGGCGGAGCCGGCGGGAAATTGAAAAGTGAAAAGATGCAATGTACACAGAATACATACAATACAATGTAATCTGCTATGATTACATTTATGTATCAAACCATTTCACTTCAATTTTGTCCCTAGAGCTTTGTCCAGTGCCCTGCCTGCACTTTTACTGTTCTTTCTGCCTGGAAACTTGAGAAGGTCCATGGCATCCAAAAAGCGTCCCTTTAGGTCAAAAGCGGTTTTAGACCAGGTAGAAAACAGCGATAGTAAATTAGAATCACTTGCAGAATTGAGCGATAGCGATTCGTTGGGAAATTCGTCATCAGACACTGAAAGTGACGACAGCGACGGTTCTGCGATCGAGGTCAGTGATGTGCGAACTTGGTACTCTATTGACTGTGGTACAGATCAGGCAGCGCCCCCAGAATTCTCATTTACTGGACCATTTTTTTAATTATTATATTATAATTTTTGTATAATTATTTATTATATTATAATTTATGATTTCGTGTTTCAAACTTTATCATACCCGGAATGTCTACTGGACTCTTGTTTGGATATATTTAGGTGAGTTATTCCTAAGATTTACTAAGAATTACAGGCCTACAATATAAAACAACAAATTGCCATGAAAAACAATGT
>NW_017306412.1:2291505-2292960 GCF_000935625.1 Nanorana parkeri | reverse complement strand
GTCCATGGCATCCAAAAAGCGTCCCTTTAGGTCAAAAGCGGTTTTAGACCAGGTAGAAAACAGCGATAGTAAATTAGAATCACTTGCAGAATTGAGCGATAGCGATTCGTTGGGAAATTCGTCATCAGACACTGAAAGTGACGACAGCGACGGTTCTGCGATCGAGGTCAGTGATGTGCGAACTTGGTACTCTATTGACTGTGGTACAGATCAGGCAGCGCCCCCAGAATTCTCATTTACTGGACCATTTTTTTAATTATTATATTATAATTTTTGTATAATTATTTATTATATTATAATTTATGATTTCGTGTTTCAAACTTTATCATACCCGGAATGTCTACTGGACTCTTGTTTGGATATATTTAGGTGAGTTATTCCTAAGATTTACTAAGAATTACAGGCCTACAATATAAAACAACAAATTGCCATGAAAAACAATGTTTCGCTTTGGCATGCTAAAATCCTGCATAATCAGACCGCCAGGGAGGTTAAGTTCCTGGCTGGGCAGATGTTAGTATATGGGATGGTTTCTGAATACACTTCCAAGCATTTCATATGAACAGACACAGAACACCATGAAAATTCATGTCAAGGTGTGTATGAATTGTTTGGGCTACTAAGGTCATTTTACCTTTAGAATTTGAGATGGGTTTAAAAAATGTCAAGGCACACGAGCCCTTAGACTTATGTCAGTGAAGCCCTCAGCTTTTTGCCCCATCTGATTTGACCAAAATAACTATTTCAAGGAATGCTGTGCTGAGAGAAATATAGAAGCTGCTATTACAGACCACCTTGTGAAAAATGATAGCTGCCAGTCTTTCGTTTTCAAAATCTGAGTCACTGGGGCTCACTTACTAAAGGCAAATAGGCTGTTCACTTTGCAAGGGACTTTTCCCTTAGCTTAGTGAATGAGGTAAAGCTTTTTTTGCTTCCATCATCCAATTATGTGCAAGCAAAAATACTGTTTTTTTTTTTACTTCCTTGCATGTGAATGGGTATTGTTTGCAAAGTGAATTTTCTCCACTAAGGGAAACCTCCCCTGCAAAGTGAACAGTATTTTTGCCTGAATAAATTAACCTTAGTGACCCAAAAATTAATGCAGCATGGCAAGTCAGGATGAAGTCTTTATCCCAATACTTGTTTAGGACCAGTGATTTTAAAAATATCGGAATCACTGGATCAGCATGAGATCAAGCGAGTTATTCTTTTCAATAGGAGAGGTAAACAATATCAGCGACCATACTTCCCAGCCAAGGTTTTCTTTAAAAGGCTACAAACCCTGTTACCCTGATTTGTTACACTATCTACTGCCAAACTGTCAGCTAAGTATGCTAGTAATTAAAAATAAAAACAAAGCCATAAGAAAATAGTTTCATATATTTTAGAGGAAATCTGTGGCCCTATCACTTGAGAAGGAAAACATGAAAAACATGTATGTATATATATATATAT
>NW_017306412.1:2278532-2291386 GCF_000935625.1 Nanorana parkeri | reverse complement strand
TATATATTAGATGGGGCAGGATTATGAATGTCATGTTAAAAACTTTTAACATACTGCCATTTTTAGGTCAAAAGAACACATCCAACATCATCCTTGGGTTTGTTTGGGATATTTGTTTACTCTGTTTCTTCAAGAAAGACAATGATGGGTCATTTTCTAAAGTATGTTTGTTTTTTCATTCTTGTGAACAAGTGCTTGCTAAAGCTGGCCATACACAGTTATATATCAGGGCTATTATTATGTATGGGCTATTGTTTTATTTCAGCTGCAGTTGTGCCACTGCGAGAATAACTGAACAGTGACAACAGGTGATTGGCTACCATCAGTGTTCAGATGAAAATTGTCTGCCCAGCATCTTGGATTTTCTGATTGAAGGATGCCAGATGAAAAGCTGCTGACATGGCCACCTACTGAGCAAATTTTGGCTTTTTCACCAGGACCAGCCAACATTTACACAGTGTATGGTCAGATTTAGGAATAGGGTCAAAATGGATAAATGAAACCTGGTAATATTGGTTTTATACTGGATTAATAGAGTGGCAACAGTTTGCGCTCTGCTCTACAATATAAAAGGAGACAATGCAGTTACCAAACCATTCGGGACAAGAGGCTTAGGTGGACCCTGCTCATGATAGCACACAATCTAAAAGAAAGGGGCAAGAGATACAAACGGTAAAAGCTGTGAGTTGATGGAGAAGTAAAAGTTCCGATTTTAGGTAGAGACAGCATAGGCTTCTCTCAAGTTTTCCGGTATCTCCCAAATGCAGACAGATTGGGTTTAGGATATTCAGAGGATGGAAGATCGCTGCAGAAGTCCTGGAGGTGACAAGGGAGCTAGAGTGCAGGAGGTTCTGGGAGAAGCAAAGAGGATAGTATGGATGATGTTAGTACGGTAAGGCCTTTGTAAAGTGTTGCTGATCTGCATTTCCTAAACGACCCTCAGATCGATAAACAATACATTTATAGTAGACCTCATATACTAAAGCTTATGCCTGTTAGATGTATGGTGCATTATGTATGCATGGATTCACAAATCTTCCTCAAAGTGATAACTATGGGGGTTATTCACTTAGGGGTCTATTCACGAAGCTGCCGAAGGATCTGGCTGTAGCTTCGGCCGATCCTTCGGCTAGCTTCGGCCCCAGGACCCCTTCGGTTCAGTAGAACCGAAGGGGTGCTGTACGGGCTATTCACAATAGCCCGTACAGCTCCCGATCATAGCCGAGCGGCTCAACCGAGCCGAACGCATATGCATCGGCTCGGCTGAGCCGTGCTGAAAGCCGAAGCTGGCCGAGCTAACCAGGGACACTGATCTCCAAACAGCTAACTCTCACTGGCGCCCCGGGAGTCTCCTGCTCCCGGCCGCCAAGGAGAGAAACACTACTGTGTCCTTTTTTTTCTTTATTCTGACACGATCGATGTCAGAATAGAAAAAAAAAAATTCCCTTTGGAATGTGAATAGCCAAACAGTGTTCGGCTCACTTCACTTCAGATTGGTCATTCACTCGGCTGCCCAGCTTCGTGAATAGACCCCTAAGCTGCCAAAGGATCTAGCCGTAGCTTTGGCTGATCCTTCGGCTAGTTTCGGCCCCAGGACCCCTTCGGTTCAGTAGAACCAAAGGGCTGCTGTACGGGCTATTCACTATAGCCCATACAGCTCCCGAACTTGGCCGAGGGGGCTCAGTGGAGGCGAAGGCATATGCTTAGGCTCGACTGAGCCCAGGTGAAATTCGAAGTTGGCCGAACGGCCGGACATTGGCCGTGCGACAGCCTGCTACCGACAGCTGGGCGAAGCCAGGTAACCAGGGACGCCGTTTTGTCATTACACTGAGAACCCGTCGGAGCTGTAGTGCTTTTACAGCGGCACCGCTGGGTTCTGTGTGTAATGACAGAACGGCATCCCTGGTTACCCTGTAACCAGGGACGCTGTTCTGTCATTACACTGAGAACCCGTCAGACCTGCAGTGATATCACAGAGGCTCCGCTGGGTTCTCAGTGTGTAATGACAGATGGGCGTCCCTGGTTACTGGGTAACCAGGGACGCCCATCTGCCATTACACTGAGAACCCGTCGGAGCATACTAAAAAGTATGCTACATTTTACAATAAACAGCACTGAATACAGAAAATAAATATTCTAGTAGAAAGCTGCAAAACACATTTTTGATAGTATGGTAGACAGGTTAATCAATCTTTTATTTGGTATTTCAGAAATTACCTTTTACGAAGGTAGAGAGTAGGTCTAATGTCAAGTAATTACAGCTACAAATGCTTTAATACGTAAGGTAAGTACTATAACAGCTTACATATCAATTTACTGGGTTTGCAACATACTGAACCATTAGCAGTGTGCTAGAAAGTGAAAGCACTCAAAAGGTGTCACAGTTTATACTGTTAAGGACAAAAAAATTACTACTTTTGTTCTGCGTAAGGGGAAGTGGTTGTTCAAATATTTGTTTTGTAAAACACAATGCGATCTGAATTCAATATAACAGGAGTAAGACCGTTAAGATGCAAGAAGCACAATATTCTGTCATTAGTATTCAGTATTCAGTATTCAGTTTAGTGCAGATATAATTCAGTAGATTCAAACGTGGTTAAAAATAAAGGATATTCAAAAGTTGCACTGACATTCTTATGGTAATCTGTCATTACACTGAGAACCCGGCGGAGCCGCTGTAATGACAGATGGGCGTCCCTGGTTACCAGGTAACCAGGGACACCCATCTGTCATTACGATGAGAGCTTGGCAGAGCCAGCTTTCATATACCCACCGGCTCTGACAAGCTCTCATTGTAATGACAGCTGGTCCCGGGCCAATAGAAAACAGTTGGGCGGAGCTAGCTGTCACTGCTAGCTCCGCCACAATCGTTTTCTTTTTTTTTAAACTTTTTTTACTGCTTTTCTATTCTGCTCAGTACCACCGGCGGCATTTGGCTATTCACTCACTGCTGTTCGGCATCTATGAGAATAGGCCGAACAGCAGTGAGTAGCCTGCCGGAGGTTCGGCTCAGGCGATCCAGATGTTGGAGTCAAACTCCTTTTTGCACTTCGGGTCGGCTGAACATGCTGAGCATGTTCGGCCGACTCGAAGCCACCCAATATACGTCTGAAATCAGCAATACAAGCCTGAAGTGAATAGCTGAACAGTGTTCGGCTAACTTCACTTCGGGTCTGTTATTCACTCGGCTGCCTACGGCAGCTTTGTGAATAACCCCCTATGTGTCTGCAATATGCATTGACATACACGTATAAGGCAAGGTGTGTATACTCTAAATTTACTAAGAAGTGTGTTTTGGATGCTGAGGAATGTAAACTCCAACATCCAAATGTGTGCTAGCTAAGTGGTGAAATACCTCAAATAAAAATGCGCATGAAGGACGCACTGATCATTAAAGACAACTGTAAAAAAAACATTAAATATAGAAAAGCCATAGTAAAAACAATGTACACATATGCCAACTGTGGTCACAGCAAGCATGCTTATGCAATTTCATATGCTGTTGCTTGGACTGGAGTTTCCAATGATAAATACAGTACATATGCTGCCCATTCTGCTCCAACAGCACAGCCAGGGCAGCCTTCAGAAATTTCGGGGCATAAAGGGTCCTTTGACCTGCAGCTTTGCCACATGCACATTATTATAGTGAGCCCGCCACGTTAGATTTCTTTGTATTTTTTTTTTATTTCGGGGTAAAACGTTGAAACTTGCATTCCGTAGTGCACCTTATCAGAACAGGAAACTATCAGAACAGGAAGCATCTTAATTTTGATCATTTACTTTAGTAAATCAGGCATAAGGAAAAATTTGTTTTTATTTGGCTAAAGCCAAATAAAAAGCCATTGCTCAATGTATTAGTTCATGATTATGATAATGTTCATTTAATGATTATGAGTATACACACAACTATTTCTGATTTGATACAGTTGCAATTAAACAGTTAACAAAATATGCCTTCAGCAAAACCATAACAAAATAATATTCACTACGGAATATTGACTCAGCAAAGGAGATGCTGTCTTGGCAAAATTCACCACTAGACCCAAGTAACAACATTCAGAAAAACAGTTTCTCTTTTTTTTTTTTTTTCTATTCCCTCAGACACAAAACAAACACAAGATATGATTTAGTGAAAACTGAAATCTCCATTTTTTTAAATAAATGTTTGATCACTTGCCATTCACATTATAATTTACAATACATGTTCTTTAGATGCTGATTTGAAAATGGCTGAGTGAGTCTTTAATTGTAAGTAGACTGGATGACAGATGGGGTTATCTTTACTTTGCATTGTGTTGCACAGGCTGCAATATACCTAGTAGCCAATAAGATTAATTTTACTTTAGTCAGAATGTTTTTTTTTTTCTTAAAGGTTGCTATGAAAATTTTAGCCTATTTTGCCAGATTTGATATAGATACTAAACCTGCTAGATGTTTTCTGGATTTTTAAGTTAGGATAAATAAAACTATGACCAGGACAGAAAAAAAAACATGCCACGATGTGCATGCACTTTATTGCACACACAGCAGCATATTGCGCAAAAAAAGCATTGATAAATGTCGAACTTCGTCTATTTACTCACTGCTGTTCGGCATCTATGATAATAGGTTGAACAGCAGCAAGTAGCCTGCCAGAGGTTCGGCTTAGCCGATCCAGATGTTGGATCGGCTGAGTCGAACTCCTTCTGCACTTCGGATTGGCTGAAAATGCTGAGCATGTTCGGCCGACCCAAAGCCACCCGAAGCAAGCCGATGTACGGCTGATTTCAGCCGATATACGGCTGAAATCAGCAGTACAAGGCTGAAGTGAATAGCCAAACAGCGTTCGGCTCACTTCACTTCGGGTCGGTTATTCACTCGGCTGCCTATGGCAGCTTTGTGAATAACCCCCTAAGACAAATGTGTATTAGCATAGCTAATTAGTAGGATTTGGGTAAGCTGAGGACAATTTTTTTGGTGAACTTACTGTTAATGTACTTTCTACAGTATTCTGAAAGCATTAGTCATTAAGTTAGAAAGTGATAATATAAGTAGTGGCAATCTATTCAAGCTTACCTCTAACATTACATCCTAATCACATGGCATTGCTGGCATGTAAAGGACATACCAGCAAGCTCGCTGTATTACAGCTAGAAGAGTTACAAGAAAAAACATAATTCTGGTAATATTGTATGGCCAGCTTATTTGTGAGTTCTTAGTTAGTGATGTATTTTTTACATGTATATTGTAACAAATAATCCTGTTCTAAAACCCCCATTCTCATAACATGTAATGCTCTTAAAATGGCCTTCCTTATAATGTTAGTGTGCAACAAATGGTTCATTTGAGGTTTTAAGACTGTGCTACTGTGGATGGGGTTTAGTAACTGTGAAGAAACCTGGTCAGAAGAACAGGATGAGAGGGCAATTCTGAAGAAATGACAGAACAAGCAGTAGGGAAAAAGTCCTGAATTCCTACCTAAACATACCAAATCTTATACCGTTTTCCCCCCGAAAGTAAGACCAAGCACTATTTTTCAAGATTCCTGTAATATAAGACCTACCCCGAAAATAAGACCTAGTTGGTGGTAGCATGTGAGGATAAACTTGAAGAGCAAGAGAGATGGTATCAGCCTGCAGGGACATACTGTATTAAGGGGAAGACAGGGGACTCCCTCTGGCCATCGCAGTGACAGGGAGCACTCCAGTACCATACTTCACCAACTGCTGTCCCCCTGAAGGCACTGCTTAATGTAATGGTACTGTACTGTAATGTGTACGGGTAAATGGTACCGTACGTTATCGTGCTGTCCACTGTCTGATGTCCCCACTGCTGCACCACTGGTACCGCTGTCCCTGATGGCAAAGGAAGCTGACACTGTAGAAAGAAAGGCTGTGGCGGTTGGAGGGAGCAGAGCTGCATTAGCCGATACTTCCTCTATAGCACCAGTTACTGTGACAGGCGGAGTGATACCAGATAACTTTGGATTGTTGTACATGAATAACTTTAGATTGTTGTATATTTTGTTGCACATTAAAAAAAATAAGACCTAGTGGGGCAAAAAAAATATAAGACAGTGTCTAATTTTCAGGCAAACACAGTAGCTTTTGGCTTTGTGTCCTGCCTTTGCAACTCTGGGTTGAACAAGAAAAACACAAGTAAATTCACATCTACCTTACTGATATTACTGATTACTAATTAACTGGGATACGTTATTTTGCTGTACCCCTTAAAGAAAGGTCAAAGAAAATCTAAGTGATGACAACGTGCACTTAATAATCTGTTATAGCATGCTTAATAATTTCCTTGTATATAAATACATTGCTGGTTTGCCATAGTTAGGTCCTTTTTAGACTTAAAAAAGATGTGTGAACAAATACATTTTGACAAAATGCTTGCTTGTGCCAATAGTGATGATTATCTCCTGTAATATGCCTGCACTGCAATCTCTAGAATATGGATAGAATGGTGTGTATAGCACACCAGGTTCCACTTGTATCAGTTAAGAACAGAAAATCATGGCTACAGTGGGCACAAGGTTGCCAACATTGGACAAATACAAAATGGAAAATTATTGCCTGATTTGAGAAATCTTAATTGCTGATGCAGTATCCAGATGGTAGGGTCAGAATGTCTTACACACAGTGTAAATTCACAGAGAGACACATGGTTCTGTCAGGTGGTGGTAATAGTGGTGTAATGTTGTCAAAAGTGTTTTGTTGACGCAAATATTAGAAAAAAGAGAGGTTTCAAGAACTGATTCATTTTTTGGCAAAAAAAAAAAAGAAATACACTTTGAGTCAATCACTGTAACTGGTCTTTTTCCCATGGTTTAGAGCTTTAAGACTGGGTTCACACCTGAGCGTTTTTTGTATGCTCGTTTTTTTTTCACGTTTTCTCGTTCAGTGAAACGCGCATTTCACTGGCGGTATGCTTTTTTTGTTTTTTTTGTTTTATTTGTTCAATTAATTTTTTTTTAAGTTTCACTTTTAAACTTCCCGCCGGCTCCGCCCCCTTGCGACGCGGCCGCTCGCAAGGGACGAAAGTCGGCAGCCGCCGAAGACACAGCGGGGATCGCCGACAAGGTAAGACCTGTACGCTGTATTGCCGAGTGTGGCTCGGGGTTACCACTTTGTTAACCCCGATCCACACTCGAGAATACCAATGGAAACGCGCGGCAAAACACCCCCAAATAAGCTCCTGTACTTCTTTGGGCGTAGGGCATTTTGCAGCGCATTCCTACGCGCTGTAAAACGCCCAGGTGGGAACCAGGCCTAAAGTAAGCGCTTTCTCTCTGACATGAAGATGAGGGTGATGACATTGAATATGCTCCAGATGTCCCTACTGACTAGTCTGGTTGCAGTATTATAAAAGTTGAGGATTTCCTTATTTAAAGTCAGAGAAATAAAGACAATAGTACTTTTTATAAGAGTAATTTTTATATACAGAGAAAAGGGCATATTGTATATTTTCCATCCAGATATTGGAGATATTGCTAGATCATTTTTTTTTCAAATTTAGAGAGAAAATGTTATATATTGATATCTGTGGGAGAATAAACAACATTATGATGTTGTTTATTCTCCCATATTCTCCCATATTCACAAAGCTAGCCGAAGGATCAGCCGTAGCTCCGGCTGATCCTTCGTCTATCTTCGGCCGCCTGATCCCTTCAGTTCAGTAGAACCGAAGGGCTGCTCTACAGACTATTCACTATAGCCCATACAGCTCCCGAAGCTGGCCGATCGGCTCTGTCGAGCTGAAGGCATATGCTTCGACTCGACTGAGCTGAAGTGAAACCTGAAGCAGGCCGAGCGGCCGGCCATTGGCCGGCCAAAAGCCTTGCATCTCACAGCTGGGTGGAGCGTTAACCAAGGGACGCTGAACTGTCAATACACAATGAGAACTTGGTGGAGGCGGTTGTGATGTCACAGCCGGCTCCGCCCAGTTATTTATTGGCGACCAATAGGAAACAGTTGGGTGGTGGTAGCTGTCATTGGTAGCACTGCCCAATTGTTTTCTACTTTTTTTTCACTTTTTTTCACTGTTTTTCTATTCTGCTCGTTACCGTGGAGGCTATTCACTCACTGCCGTTTGGACCCTATGAGAATAGGCCGAACGGCAGGGAGTAGCCTGCCGGAGGTTCGGCTCAGCCGATCCAGATGTTGGATCTGCTGAGTCAAACTCCTTCTGCACTTCGGCTCAGCCGAACATGCCTTCGGCAGCTTTGTGAATAACCCTATATATGTATTAGTGAGGGTAAAAGTAAAACCTATATCAGTGCCAGTAAGTCTGACATGTCTATGAAAGTTAAAATAAGTACCATTGTTGGTGTCTGTGTGAGCAAATTAAGTCCCATCTTTGACATCAGTTAGATTAAAATAATCCTCGTTGTTGGTGTAAGTGGGAGTAAAATAAACCCATAATTGGTGCTAGGGGAATAAGTCCAATCTTGGTGTACGGGGGATAAAATAAACCGCATCAATGGGGTCCATAGAATAAAATAGGCTGCATATAATTTTTAGTGGCAGTAAGTCCCAACATTGGTTATTATTGTTCAAAATAAACAAGCAAAATAAACCCCATATTGTTGGTGTTAGTTAGAGCAAGATTAAATCCTATATTTGCTTTGGTGGTTAGCAGTTGCTTACCTCAACACACGCTCTTGTGGCACTGCCCTGACAGGAACTGTGCTGTCACTGTCATAGAGGAGGTCACTTTGCCCAACAGAACCAACGTAAATACAGTACTGAAATGCAGAGTGCTCCAGCACATGCTGCTTTCACAATGGTTTGGATCATGCTTGATAGCCTGTGGGAAATTGTGAACATTCTTGCAACTAGGATCCAGGACAGGACAGTCCTGAGCAGCATTCAGTACACTTGGCAGCTATGTGTGGGGGTAGACTATTCTGCTTTTGCAAGCTCTCAAACATCCAATACCACATCTAATGATCCCAAAGCAGGGCCACATTTATACTTTTTTCTCCCCTAGGCCTGCTACCTTGTTCCAGCTCTCTCCCCTCAACACACACACGCACACACACACACACAGTACCAAAATATTGTTATTATGTAATAATAACATATAAGATCATTTTCATACTCAGGGCCGTCCCTGCCTTATTCGCCACCTAAGGTGGCCAGGAGAAGGAGGAGTGGTGGGTTAATGTGGTCCAGAATCGTCTGAGCTGTCAACCACAGAGAAAGGGGGGTTTGGACTGAGCTGTCAGCAGGGGTGGTGGGAGGGGGCTGTTAGTTGCACATGCTGCTGCCACACCCCCACACCAGTGAGATGCCTGCCTCAATATGGGGTCGCCCATGCTTATACTCACAGAATTTGAATGAAAACCAAGTTAATGCAATCACATCTAGTAAGATATTCACAAAAACAATATAAGTACAGTATTGACACAACTAAAACATGCCCACAGAGACAGAATCGGCACTGTACTGTGTGTCACAAGTGGAAATGTACCATATTGATATAAGCACAAACATGTCTTCAGAGACAAAATCAGTATGATATGCAGAAAGGTCCACAAAGATACAATCATTACTGTACTGACACAATCAAAGGAACACCCTGCTGATAGAGGTGCCCGTTAATATAAAAAGGTATGGGATTTGGATGTGAGCTGGGGGCTCTGGAGGAGACTGGGGCACACTATGGGGAGCAAATGGGGGCACTATAGTGGTGTAAGTTATGTGCATTGCCATCCCTTCCCTCACCCTCCAACTTAATTTACAGCCCCACAAGATCCAGGGCATTTGACACTGTCTGCTCTCTGCCGCCATTATTGGCAATGGCACCCTAGGCTTTCACCTATGTGGTCTAGTGGAATATCTGGCACTGGATGAGAGTGGAATACAGAAAAAGACAATTAACTAAGCTCTGCGTGATTTTAAAAAGCAGTAGACAGTAGAAGATAAACAGGACATCAGGTTTTTTTTTCCACCACATTGTGTGATGGCATATACAACCTGTATAGCCAAAACAAACCCTTTGTCATATACTGTGCTGTACTTAGGCTTTAAGGTGCCAATAGTCACTACAGAGAACAGAAAATGCTTTGTTTGCATTTTGTTTTCAATATACTGTATATACTGTATATATGTTATCAGGCATTTAATCATAAAGCATTGCATTTCAGTAACAAGCAAAGTCTGTTATCCTGGTGCCTAACCTGGGGCCTGAGGGCCACACAAGGTCCCTTGGTACTTGTTGGGTGGCCCCTAAACCCCAGTCAATAGTAGGAGCACTACTTGGGGACTGCATTGGTAGGGATCTCTTGAAATCTCTTGTATCATGTACCTAGTCTGCAGCTACATCTGTAGCATATCATCAGTCTTTGACCATTTACTGTAGTATGCCCACAGATAGTCTTCTGTAGCATCTCATATACTGAGCATTATGTGCTGCCCTTTGGTGATGTCAGGGGCCACAGGTACCCCCCCCCCCCCCTGTACCTCATAAGCTGACTACCACTGGAAATGTAATACATTAGGACCCCCTGCCCAATAATAAAGTTAAAAAAAAACCTGCAGAGAATAAGGTTAGTAAATATATTTACCTTACTCCTTGCTTCTGCTCTGCAGTGGGGGAGGGGGTGATGTCATTATCCTTCTGGTGAGATCCCAGGGAATGCTAAAAATCCTAAATCTTGCAAAAAGATTTTATGCACAGTGCAGGAGCATAAGAAGGATTGTGATGTCACCCTTGCCTAGGTGTCATGAGTGGAAGCTGGGAGTAAGTTATGTATATTTACCATTTCCCCACAGGTTTTTTTTTTAATAGGGAGGTGGCCATGATTTAACCAATAACAAATACATTCTAAAGCAACTTGAAAAAACAGCATTTGCTATTCTATTAAAACTAAGAAAAAAAAACTTCCTATTATATTTCATTTTTCAAATGTGTTCTTTCAACTTGTATGTCTTTGTGTTTCATTATTTTTTTAATAAAAAAATAAAAATAAATGCTCCTTTGTTGCAGCCATCATGCTTTCTATTCAAATCTAATCATGTTCAATTATTGCTTAAAAAAGTTAAAATAATTAGGCCCAAGGTGGCAAAAAATTCACAAAGTGATAAGGGATCATGGGAGTATGCTATGAATAAACATACTAATAAGAGAAAAGGTCACATGCTGATATTACAGAAATTTGATTAGACTTGGGATCTGTGTTCTGAAAATCATTGTTCTGGTGTCAACGTTTATGCAGCCGAGGCAGAAGCTCTCAGGAGGCTGTGTGTCTAATCACTGAGTATACAAGTGTTACATCCTCTTATGAACACAGAGATGGCAAAAAATAGATAGGATTTTCAGGTCATTGCAGACTGCCTTCTCAGTCCCCACTGTTGCACAACAAAAAAAGAAAAATGCTGCCACTGTAGCAATGAAGCTAAATTAACTGTCATGTTGGTCAGTACTCATTGGAGAAACCAAGTCATTATGATTGTATGTGTTATTTTTCTAATTTCCAAGAATACTGCAATATTGCATAACTCTCAAAACAATTCAAAGATCTTCATGAAATATGTGTTCTCTCTACCACACAGGACTTAAATAAACAAATGGAGAAATCTACTTTCTATATTTAATCAGAAATTACATTTACTACAATAATAAATAAAAAAAGTATGGGAATTTGGAAACAAAAATATTACAGTATAGAGAAAGATAAGATATGAATGCCTTTCACTAAATAGAAGCATAGTATATTATTCATGCAAGTAAGGCAAAGTGTATTAATTTAAAACAAGATGCCATGTTTTATTAATAAGGAATAACTCTCAAACAACCCACTTACTGTAAACCTTGCTGTCATGGCCAAGCCCCCTGAAGGCATGTCATCATGCCAGCCAAGGCTTATAGAACTCCTTGACAGTGTGGCTCTCATAGGTAATTAAAGGAGAACATAGGGTACACTTTTTTGCATTTTTTGTTTCCTTATAATGCAGGAGTATATTTTGCAATGTGTCCCTGCAATCAAAAATGCGCCATAAGCTTACAATGCAGTGTAATATACTGTGGGCGGGGCTAAGCTCTGTGCTGAGAAGCGATCCTGACAATACTGTCTGGATCCTCCTCTGCCACTGAGTGGCAGTAGCTTCTAGGAGCTGTTGCATGTTCATGAGAACTTGTAGAGTGTAGTAGCTCAGGGCACATCCTATCAGAGTTAACACTTGCACATCCATCTTGCAGTTTGTCTTTCGTTCCCCCTCCCCTCTTTCCTCCACACTGCTCTCTCTAGACAATACACATACCACATCAGCAATAAGAACCGTCAGTTCAGTTTTGTCCTTGCCCTCCCGCTCCTTCACTCTGTTGTCTTTATCTCTTCCTCTCCCTGTGTCGTACCCAAGACAGCAGAGGGGAGGAGGGCTTAGTGAACTGATGGTCTTAGTGCTGCTGTGGTATGTGTATTGTCTGGAGACAACAGTGTGGAGGTGGGAACAAAAGTCAAACTGCAGGATAGATGTGCAAGTGTTCGTAGACCTGTGACCTGACATCAATAATCTCTGATAGGATGTGCCCTGAGCATTTGCACAGATTCTCATGAACGGACAGCAGCTTCTACAAGCTGCTGTCAGTCAATGATAGAGGAGGATCCTGACAATATTGTCAGGATCTCTTTTTAGCACAGAGCTTAACCCTGTGCACAGTATATTACACTGAATTGTAAACTTATGGTTCATTTTTGATTAACGGAGTACATTGCAAAATGTATTCCAGTATCATAAGGAAACTAAAAATGCAAAAAAAGGTGTACCCCATAGTTCTCCTTTCAGTGAGTGCATGTCACTGAGTAGAGAATGGACCCAAAATGTCACTGGACCAGCCTGAAGACTGCAGGAAAGGGTAACGAATAA
>NW_017306412.1:2278087-2278498 GCF_000935625.1 Nanorana parkeri | reverse complement strand
GGAAGTGGAATTTGGTTTGAAAAGATGTTCACTTACAAAAGAAAAAAAATGATGTATTAAATAGTTATTTTGAAAAATACACATTGTATTGTTTAGTGAACTTTTTGGAAAATGATTCTATTACTTTTCATCAAAAAAAGCTTTAATGGACGAATGGCACATATTAATGAAAGAATGCTCAAATGTGCATTGCATTACTGGAACCTTCAATTAAATGGTATGGTAAAGTGTTGCTGACACATTACCCACATTTTAAGCATTATCTAGTGTTCACAGCTCTTTGGCTCGCTCCCCCTTTTGGGCCCCCCTTCATTCAGGATTTTTTCAGTGCTTACTAACCTACAGCAACATTATTCTTTAAGCTCTCAAGCATCCTATTCAACTACATTATTTCAAATATCTATTTAGAGG
>NW_017306412.1:2275602-2278023 GCF_000935625.1 Nanorana parkeri | reverse complement strand
AGTCCTTAGTTGCTTTAGCTATAATCTCAGGCTATGCTTTTGTCTCACCAGTTGGCACAATCTGAAACTCTGCCACACGACCAAACTTAAAATTCAACTACTGTATTTTAGACTGTCAAGCTGCCAGTTGCCACCATCCAGGCCATCCCCAAAATTGGACTATAACATCTTACTGTTTGCTTTTTTTTCTGGTAATGCTCATTTTTTGTAACTGATTCGTTTGTAGACCAAATACTAACTGACCAACATGTGCTTTTCTTTGCTCAGATGCCTACTTGGTGTTAAGGGAAACGAGTAAAAGAACAAGTTGAAACAAATTAAATTAAGGGTGAAATAATGTGGTTATCATGACAATACATTTAAGGAAATGTTTACTGCTTTTGTAAATATTTTTGTTATTCATTTTATTTATTATGTTCAGGACTGAAAAATATTTATTTTTTATTTTTTTCACACTAGTAAATATAAAACACTTCATATGAATAATTTGGAATGTTCTTTTCCTAGCCAGGAGATCCATCTCTAGGCTGCTTTTGACATATTTGTGAGAACTGCTTTTATTGAAAAATGCTTGTTGCCAGGTATGGCTTATCCACCCTCCTGTGCCTATACTTTCAGTTAGAGGGCAGCAGTCTAAATCCAAATATACATCCACATTTTAAGGAATTTTTTTACTTACCTTAAAACTCAAACATGTTAAGTCTTGAAAAATTAATATGATCCAAAACATAAAAGCAAATTGCAATTAACATTAGCGTGGTTCAGTCAAAATAAACATCATATTTCAAAATGGCCAAATCAGAATCTTGAGTTCAGTTTCACTTTGACGAGGAATGCTAGGACATTATATGGAGAAAGCCATACAAGCAAGAGTATCTAAACATATCTCAACTGTATGAATGAACTGGAACAGGAGTTGGCCATAGTTCATAAAACCAGCTAATTTTAGATGGCTGTAAAATTTAAATACTATTATCTGTTAGTTACTGTTAGCCCCTAGCATATAAAATTAAATAATTTATCATCAGGACTGCATGTGCTTCTAATGAATAATACTAGCCTATAGCATCTTTACATGTCTGTAAAGAATTTTGAGACACTAAATCCTATAGCCCATAGCATCTCTAAATGTAAAGATACACCATTAGCTTTTGGTTAGCCTTATAGTCCCCTATAGGCATCTGTAGAAGACTATTTGCATACCTTTAGTAGGTTTTCTTCAGTGTGGGAACTAACACATTCAGTCCACATTATGGACTCTCTGATCTTCCCACTGGGAGCTTTTGTTTTGGAGATCAAAAGGTAAGAGAATTTGGCTCCATACTGGAACCAGACTTTTCACAAATGATTTCAGATTAGCATAAATGACAGGTAATATTACCCTGATAACCAGCTCAAATATCCACTTGAGACAAAAGAAAAGCACATGTCTGAGAAGGCCTTCTTGACATACAGTACTATGAGAGGCAGAACATAGTTGTAGAGGGTTTTTTACAGCAGGGTTCTTTTTTTTGTGCCAACTTTCTCCTGTATATAGTATTGGCTAAAACATCAATTAAGGCAGTTACTATTGTGTTATTGTCTTTGTGTCAACTAGGAGACAGAATTACCGTGTTTCCCCGAAAATAAGACACTGTCTTAATTTATTTTTTGCAAGAAAAAAGACACTAGGTCTTATTTTCGGGGGATGTCTTACCTGGCTGGGGGAGGACTGGACGAGGTCCCGGAAGGCGGCGTGCTTTTGAGGGTCCCGGTGTGATGTTCTGCCGCTTCCATCGTGTGTGTGGGCAGGAGCTGCGGCCGGGGGCGGGAACTGCGGCTGGTGTGTGGGCGGGTGTGTGGGCGGGAGCTGTGGCCGGCTGGCGTGTGGGCGGGGCCTGCGGCCGGCTGGCATGTGGGCGGGCGTGTGGGCGGGAGCTGCGTCCGGTCTTTACATTTAAAATTCAGTTGTATGTGTAGCTACCCCGAAAATAAGACCTAGCGCTATCTTCAAGGGATTTCTGTAATATAAGACCTACCCCGAACTAGGTCTTATTTTCTGGGTAGGCCTTATATTACAGAAATCCCTTAAGATAACGCTAGGTCTTGCTTTCGGGGAAACACGGTACACACATAAAATTTTATGGAAAAAGCAGGTGCCTTATTAGTTTTAAAAAAGTATTGCTTCTGACCTGAAGGAGAGGTTCACTCTCGAAAGCTTGTCTTTTATATATTTTGTTAGTCCAATAAGGAAGATATATAATATATCTATTACTTGCTAGCAATAGATATTAAAGCATTTCTTCTTTTTTTGTTGGTATATAAGTGTGCTAGGCTCATAACAATATTTAATAATAATAATAATAATAATGATGAAGAAGGAGCACATGTTCTTCAGTCTAAGACTGTAGTATTTTTTTAAACTATAGAATCCCCCCCCCC
>NW_017306412.1:2268053-2271537 GCF_000935625.1 Nanorana parkeri | reverse complement strand
GGGCGGGAGCTGCGGCCGGCTGGCATGTGGGCGGGCGTGTGGGCGGGAGCTGCGTCCGGTCTTTACATTTAAAATTCAGTTTATGTGCAGCTACCCCGAAAGTATGACCTAGCGGATTTCTGTAATATAAGACCTACCACCAAACTAGGTCTTATTTTCGGGGTAGGTCTTATATTACAGAAATCACTGAAGATAGCGCTAGGTCTTACTTTCGGGGTAGGTCTTACTTTTGGGGAAACACAATATGTATGTTCGAACTGGGAAAAGCAACCCCTCCTATACATATAGGAGAGCATAAGAAATTTAAGGATCAATGAGATATGTAAGAACGCCATATAAGATCGCTTATGAAGGAATTTGCTTAAATAATTGTTTTAGAAGGAATAATAATGCATTACATTAAAACAATAGCTAGTCCCATTATATCTAATGGTAGGGAAGTAATGATTTAGTTTAAATTATTTACATGCCATCTTCTAATATGTTAATTTTGATGCCTTTCTTGAATTCTATCAAAACCCAAGAACAAAAAAAAGCTTATTGCAGCTTACCAGTCCTTGAATGTGGTGGCTGCATTCATTTTCTTTTTTCAGGCTAAAAGCAATTTCAGCAAGTACAGAAAAGACATGCTGACATTGCAAGAAATGCAGTGTCATTGCACTTTCTGTGATCTGAACTAAAACAACAATGTTATCTTCCTTCTGTAAAGAACTAATCCCCTCGCACCCCACCCACATAATGAAGATGAAGAGAGGAAGACAAAGATTAAGAGAGGGATACATGTTTGAATACCAGCTTGGTCGACTACCATGGCTCCCTCTTTAGATAAAGTGCCACCCAGAAACTTGAAGTGTTTTAATCACAAGATTGCCATGCATAAAAATAAAACCAAAGCAGCCACCACATCTAAGCTGCAACATATTACATTTTATTTTTTGGATTTAAATAGGCTTTCATAAAGCTCGAATCATTTCTATTAGAATTCTCATAACTTGTGCACACAGCAAGGGAGGGGCATCAGTCTCACTACTTGGGAAATATGATATTACTAATAATAAAGCATTCCTCATATAGGATCACAAACTGAGATTTTATAAGAAGGTAAAATGGAATGCTTTATAAATGAGCAATTAAGTACGCTAACTTTTATGGGTTAAAGTTCTTCATTACTATATTAATGTTAGTCAGTTAAATATTATATAGGTATAAAGATACATTATACATAGTTTCTACAAAGAATAAGGGTTACCAGCTCAGCTAATTAACCTCAGTAATATAAAATCTGAAATATGTGATCTTGACTTAGAAACATGTACTATTTGCTAACCTTTTTCTAGAAACTGCATTGCAGACTATTTTAGTCAGGCTTTTCCTAAATATTTCCAGTGAGAAAAGATAAAATGTAAGACATATGAATATAATTATCTATATAATTACAATGCAGGATAGAGTTAACCTGTACTCAAGAAAACTAATTAAAAACATAATAATAAAACTGGTTATAGGGGGAAAAAATGGAAAAACCTCCTGCTCCATGTCACAATGTAAAACATGGTACATGTGTTACCCTTTACCAGGTCCAAGAGCTGTCACATGGGGGTAGAGCTGAACCTATACAAATATTATTCTGAATGTATTATTTTTCACCTTAGGGTGCATACTACACATGTTCACTATTTGAATATCTATCTAACATAAAACTTATGCTGAGGGAAATATTGCATTGCTGACTTCCTTTTGCTGACTTTGAGTGTCTGACCTGTAATAAGTATACAGATCAGGAAAGCCTGAGGGAAGCCAGAGCTCCTGATCTACATGCTTGTTCCTGGTCAATGACTCCGAAGGTACTGAAGCCATTGATTCAGCATGAGTTCACTTCATATCCTTGTATTTGAACACACATACTGTGTAAGTAATAAATATGAATGGTCCACTAGGTTTCACAAATCCTTTATTTGACATGACTCATTTTTACAGTCAACAATGTTGGACATACCCGAGGACTTCTGAACTCTGTTTCACTCAACATACACAAGTCTTTTTCACTGCTTGTAAAGATTACTATTCTTAGGAAGCAAAACCATGGAACCATTTTACCTTTTCTAATATAATCTAAATCTAATGCAATTTAATGAAAGAGCTAGGCAAAAACTGATACACTTTACTGTGTATTCTGTCCAGGCCATTTTTCAGTGTTCAGCAATGCGGTTCCATCATGCAACACTGCACTGAAACTAATTTTATACCATATTTTGGGGACAGATAGAGCTTTCTTTTGGTGGTATTTAACCAACACTGGGGTTTTTATTTTTTACCATACAGGTGAAACTTGAATAATTAGAATATTGTGCAAAAGTTCATTTATTTCACTAATGCAACTTAAAAGGTGAAACTAATATATGAGGTAGACTCATTACATGCAAAGCAAGATAGTTCAAGCCATGATTTGTCATAATTGTGATGATTATTGCTTACAGCTCATGAAAACCACAAATCCACAATCTCAGAAAATTAGAATATTGTGAAAAGATGCAATATTCTAGGCTCAAAGTGTCCCACTCTAATCAGCTAATTAAGCCATAACACCTGCAAAGGGTTCCTGAGCCTTTAAATGGTCTCTCAGTCTGGTTCAGTAGGAATCACAATCATGGGAAAGACTGCTGACCTGACAGTTGTGCTAAAGTTCAGACCATTTTTAAAAAAAAACAGTTTTCCCTACGTTATGTTATGAACATTTATTGTTATCCAATTTTTTTGTAAAACATAAAAGATGGGGTCACGTTGTGTAAATAGACACCAAACATGCCAATTTTTTTAATTGCGTGCACCTGCGAAATTGCAAAAAACTACCATGCCTAACATTGTCCATAGGCGACGCTTTAAAAGCTTTTACCGCTCATCAGTTTAGTGTTATCAGTGACTGATGGGCCTAGAATTATTGCTCACACTCCCACCTTTGTGGCAACGTGTAGCATATGTGGTGTAATCGTTGTTTTCGCATGTAGGCACACCCAACGCGTATTTACATTTTTATTTGCGTACACGCGCGGGCCTTACTTTTTTTGGGGTGTTTTTATTTTTTTTTAAATATGAGACAAAACATTTTTTAAACTTTTTTTTTTACATCTAACTTTATTGCTATCACATAGGGGACTGAGAAGCCCCCTATGTGATACCCAATATACAATGACAGGTCCTCTTTATAGAGTCATAGGGGTCTCTCAGACACCCAATGTCACCCCAAAGAAGCTGATGAAGCAGAGATCTGTTTCACCAGCTTCTTCTCTATCTATAGCAGCCAGAGAAATGACAGCTAAAGGTGGAAGTGATGTAATACACATCGCTTCCACCTTTAGGGACAGAATAGGAGAAATCAGCAGTGGGAGAATGCTGATCTTTCCTCTGTTCTCACTGCTAATAGCCGCTGTTCTGCTCCGGGCCTGCAGGGGGGACAGTGGCGCCCGGGAGGGGGGGGGCATTGGAG
>NW_017306412.1:2250431-2267959 GCF_000935625.1 Nanorana parkeri | reverse complement strand
AGGGGGGAGCGGAGCAGCAGAGGGGGGGCACTGTAGCGGAGGGGGGGCACGCGCTTTTTAGTTTCATACAAGCAATGTAAAGCCGGCCGAACGATTGTATGTAACAGCACTTGTGTGTAACAGAAAAAAAATGACGTACAGGCACGTCCACCCATTGAAAAGAGGCTGCCACTCGCCCCTGTGTATTCACAATGAGCGGACGGCAAGTGGATAATATGCAAAATTCATGTTCTGCCTGATCAAAAAATGTTTAGCAAATTACACATTCGCTTTAAAGCAGACCAACATACCTTATTGGTATCTTTTATTTTCTGCAAATAGTCTTTTTAGCTTCATATAATCACCTATCAAACATGCTAATGCCACTCTAGAGACCATATATCTATTGCATTCTGGAAATGAACGCATTACCTTTTCACAGAATACATAGAACGTGTTTACTTGGCTCTAACTGCCTCTGAAATCTAGCGAGACTTTAGGCACACAGATACTGATAGTTGCCTGGAGACCAGGGATATTGCTGACATTACTCATCACATAACCAACATCCCAAAAAACTATTGGTAATGGGTTGTCTTATCAGTTCTGCCTTTTCTTATCCCACAAAAAATTGGCAGTGCCAGGTTATTTAGACCAGGTAATGGTCTTACACAGTCCACTTGTTTTACAAACATAGGTGATTAATGTAGGTCATAGCATTGGAATGTCATTATTTCATTCAAGATCTATTTTACGAGGTCAGTGACCCTTTGTTTCATTTCCATTAGAGTTGTGTATTTTATGTGTAAAGTTCCAATGAATGGAGATAGATAGGACCACAAATTAGGGAGAGGGTGTAAAAAAAAATCCTTCTAAATATGTACACTTAAATTGTTCATGATATTTAAATATTTAATGAAGAGGAGGACTCAGTGAGCTAGCTTCTTCTTTTTTTTTCTCTTTTAAAGTACAGTTGCATTATAACCACTCTTATGCAATTGCATTTGTTTATTAGTGAAAGCAGTCAGCCTTTCCAAATAGCACTATTTCTAGCTCATGTGCTTCAGCTAGTTCTTCCTATCATAAATGTCTATTTATAATTGTTTAGACTGAAATATGACAGTTATTCACATTCTAATTAGAATTCAAGTCTTTGTTCAATACTTACATTACCAGTACATCAAAATATCAGATTCAGCCATATTCAGAATTTATTCATTTGCTCCTTCTGAACATGTGAGGCATGTTTGTAACATGTCACGGCTAGTAAGTACAAATCGCCATGCTGAAAAAAGAAATACGTAGCTAAGCCAATACATTTGCATAATGTTTTTGCTTCATTAGTTAGATGTGTGTTGTTTTGTTCCCACGGAATTGCAGACTTCAATATAAATAAATGCAAATCACTAAGGTTAAATCACTAGGGCAATCACTAAAAAGAGTATTCATGTCTTTAAGATTTAAGGTCAAGCCAATTAGTCAATCATATCTGTGTAGAGTTGTATGTATACACACCAATATTAATTTAAGTATTCATACATTGCATAAATATTTTGTTCTTGAGCATGTGAATTGTTAAATAAAATATCTTAAATATAAACTGGTAAACAATATAGTGTAAGCAATAAATGTATGTTTAGTAAACAAAACAAGTTCAGTAGATAGAGAACAGCATCTAGGATTGTCTCTATTGAATAAGAAATATGATGTTATTGACATCACTGGAGCATGTCGACATAATAAACTTGATTTGTAGTGATGGAATAATAAAAACCCACATATATAACCTACCTTTTCTAATACTAGACTATGATCAAGGTTACAAGAGGTGGATATTTGGTTGAAAATAGTCTAAGGTCTATTTGAAATAAAGGTAATAAATATGACTGTATACTTGATTACTATTTAACTGTATCCATATCTTTAAAATAACAACAAACACACCTTTAGAAATGTTTAGTAATGACAATCTACAAACAGATACTTCTAGATAATTGTCGGCTTTTTTTCTTTGCATACCTTATTTCTCTTTTCTTTCCCAGTCTTCTAACAGTGGCCATGTTTACTAAGGGCAGGTTACTAGATCTCTCATTACTTCCTGTATTTCTGGCACATGTGACTAGGACATGTGACCATGCACATCATCTCAGGGGTGGAAAATACCTTTCCCTGAGGTCTCATGAGATTACAGATGAGATTGCCTGGCAATGCTCTGCTGATGTAACCTTTCCAGGGTGCAACACTTTGGCACATTACATCATTTGTGCCAGAAGTGTACCAAGAGGTAGATGAACTGTATTAGTAAGTAAATTAAAATCACGTTTGTTTCACTAATAACTCTAAGATGATTTTAAATCAGCATGCAAAGCTGCATGCAGATGTGATTTTTTAGTGAAAGGGGGTATAGGTCCAATTTAACAGAGTAACGTTCACTTCTTATTTTGAAATTGCCTTAGAAGTCTTGCTCGGGCAGTCCAAAAGATGGATACATTGTGTAGCATTAGAATAGGTTAATGTTTTTTTTTTTTTACAGCTACACCTTCAGTTACAAACATAGAAATTACCTGTTTCATATTTTGTAAACACTATGTAAAGGGAAAACATTTTTAAGAGCAGGAAATGGTAAAACACCTGGCAGGTTCTTTCTTTATTGTGTCTGTGCCTAATTGGGAAGATTTCCTCTAATTTCTATACCTACAACACAGTAGGTAAAAAGAAGGAAATCTAACTAAAATTATGGGAAATCCCTCTTCCTGTTTTTGTGACAACTGAAAAAGTTTGGATTTCCCTTTACCAGAGACAAAGGGCAATGGGCACCAGGACAAAAAGAGAGGGTAAATCCCATCAGTGGAGACACAAAAGAACAATAAAAGCCACAAAAGAGTTTTAACACTTACCCACTCTATTTACATTTTTTTAAATGTGGCTGTTCATACTGTATACTTCAGTCATTTTTTTCATACTTGTTTTTGAATTGTTAATTCTGAAATAGGTTTTTATATATTTATTTTTTCCATTTAAAATTTTTTATTTGAAAATTGCAAGTGTACAATAAGGCTCCACTGATCGCAAACTACATTGTAACAATCTTCAACATTACGGTTTACGGGTGTACAAAGAACACATGTAACACTGAACATAGTACAAGACATAGAGAAAGGAGGAGGGCTTCCCAAGGCCGGTTCGGATTAATTCGTTAGATATAACATAACAGCACTACATATTACTTTGGCAGAAGATATAGCCCTTCCAGGCAATAGGTACAGTGCACGGCATGTAGACCATGGTTGAATATGGGAGCCATCTCGGGCTCGTATCAATGAAACCACGGAAAGAGATGGCTAGAGAAGAACCAGTTGAGAGAGGAAAAATAAAGGAGAGAGGGAAGTAGGGAGAAGGGTAGGGATGAAGATAGGAGGGGAGAGATCGGGTGGACATGTAAACGGAGGAGATAACTTTCTAGCTGGTCATGGGTAGAGGCTCAAATTTTAGATGGTGATCAAACGTCTATTGAAGGTGCGTGGTAGGTAATGTTGTATCCAGGGAGACCAAATAGTTTCGAATTTCCCCATAGAGTTGTCTAATTGAGCTGATCTCTTTTCATGGGACATGATCCAAGATATATACTGTTTGGTTCTGGAGATGCTAAGAGTAAGGGATTTCCATGATATAGCTATCTCCCGTTTGGTCGCTGATAGTACCTGTAGTATAAGTTTCCATCTGGCAAAAGGGAACTGTATGGGGACATTATTAAGAAGAGCTAGGGAAGGGTCTTTTGGTACAGCTTCATTGTTGAGGATCGCAATCATACGGAAAATTCGATCCCAAAATCTGGAGGTTTTTATATTTTATCCCTTTCTCAAATTACTTCTGCATATTTTGCCAGCAGTGGGGCTCTAAATGAAAGTGTGTGTTTGATTTTTGTTGTTGGGCTAAAGTATAGTAATGTAACTCCTTACTAGGGATGGGCTTGATTTTCGCCGAAAACACAAACTATCAGGGCGTTCAGACGGCTTTTCTCCCGCCGAGCGCCCCATACGGCAATGTGCGTTCTAAAGCCCTAATTGACTAAAGCCTTGCACCTGACCATAGGTCAGGTGCAAGACTTTGCCCAATCAGGGCACAGAGAACTGTGATAGCCATGATTGGGCAAAGTCATGATGACCTGTTACAACTGTCTCACTGCTAGCTCCACCTAATTGTTAATAAGTTGCCAGCATCTGTCAAAATGCCATTCTGCGGCCGGTGTTCGTCGCAGCAGATGGGGCGGCGGTCGTCGTTTTAAAAAAATGTCTATTTATTTTGTATTTCATCAAGTCGTCGTCATCGTCATGGACAACGTTGGACATCGTGATTGACCCTGGATTACGTTGATGGATCAATTTTTTTTTTTTTTAATAAAGGACCTGTCAAAAATCCTTTGTTGTGTTTTTTTTAAATAAAGGATTTTTTACGAATGTCTGGTGTTGTTATTGAATCTATTTTTTAACCCTTTAGTGAATGGGTACCCCTTACTCATTCACAAGGGGGGCCACATATGGATGCCCCTTTATTAAAGGGGTACCCTGATGTGAATAAGCCCCCTTCACCCCCCCCACAACCAACGCCCCCAGGGTTTGTGGGGAAGAGGCCTTTGTCCCCATCGGCACGGGGACAAGGTGCTTTTCCAGGGGCGACCCTGGAAAATCACCCTCCCAGTGCCGAGGGCATGTGGCCTGGTATGGGAGGGAGGAGGGGGTGCTTGATTGCCCCCCCTTCTCCGGCCCTGCCAAGTCTATGCTCGGATTAAGGGTCTGGTATGGAATTTGTAGGGGGGACCCCTCCCCCCCTCCATTTTTGGAGGTGGGGTTCCTCCTAAAAATTCCTACCCGCTCTTAAGGGCTTGGTATGACTTTGAGGGGGAACCCAAACACTTTTTTTTACATAGGGTCCCTCCTACATATACCTACTAGACCTTAAGGGTCTGTTATGACTTTGGGGGGGGGGATCCCACACTTTTTTTTAAATGGGAATCCTCCTAACATTTTTACCAGACCTAAAGGGTCTGGTATTGTTTGGGAGGGGGAACTGCACACTTTAAAAATAAATACATATTTTGTTTTCTTTAGAAATGTCAGTTTTGTTGCGGCAGGTTCTATACATTGTACAGATGCGCCACTTTACAGGCAGATTTAGGGGACCCCCCAAGCACAATATTTAAAGGAATTTTTCATTTTTATTGTTACACTTTGTTGTTTGTTAACCCTTTGATGTTAAAATCACTGCTCCTTTAAAAACTTTATTTTTTAAAAGTAATTTTTCATTAATTCATGTCCCCCATCCGGATCCCCATACACTGTTTATGGCCAATAACTTGCATATAAGCTTTCAAAATGGGGACATTTGATTTTGAAAGTTCTATCCCCATAGACTTGTATTGAGTTCAAGTTCTAACTCAAATTTTTTGGATGTTCTAAAGTTCGAATTTGAACCAAACACGGGCCTGCTTGGCCCATCACTACTCCTTACTAGGGATGGTCCGCCGGTTCTATTCGAACACGAGTTCGAATCGAACATTGGCTGTTCGAGCGCTCGCCGAACTTTATGGGATGTTTGCAGTCGGTTCGACCGCGCAACGTCCCATACTACAAAGAGCCCTTTGAAGTTCTAATGGGTAAAGACTTGCACCTCAGTACTTATTTGGAGCCATGATTGGGCAAAGTCATAATGACTCTGCCCAATCATGTCTCGCCTATCAGATGCCGGCAAACTATTATTATTATTTCTATTTATTTTTTATTACGTCATCTTCGTGGACAACGCTGGACACCGTGATTGACCATGGATTACATTAGTGGATCAATTTTTGGGTTTTTTTTTAAAATAAAAGACTTGTCAAAACCATGTCTTTTGTTATTTTTTTCAATTAAAGGATTTTCTCAAAAGTCTGGACTTTTTAATAACTATTTTATTTAACCCTTTAGGGAATGGGTAGGGGTACACATACCCCTTACTCATTCACAAGGGAGGGGGGCAGCATCTGGGTGCCCCCTTAATTAAAGGGGTACCCCAATGCAAATAAGCCTCCTTGCCCGCAGACCCCCACAACCACCGGGTCAGGGTTGTGAGGAAGAGGCCCTTGTCCCCATGGGCACGGGACACCCTCCCAGTGCCGAGGGCATGTGGCCTGGTTTGGGAGGGAGGGGGGGCGCTCGCTCGTTCTCCCCCTTTCCGGCCCTGCCAGGCCTATGCTCGGATCAAGGGTCTGGTATGGAATTTCAGGGGGGACCCCATGTTTTCCCCCTCATTTTTGTTAAATGGGGTCCCTCCTTAATTTTCCTACCAGATCTTAAGGGCCTGGTATGACTTCTAGGAGGAACCCTACACCGTTTTTTTTTTTAAATCGGTCCCTCCTAACATTTCTACCAGACCTAAAGAGTCTGGTATTGTTTGGGAGGGGGAACTGCACACTTTAAGAGAAAAAAATATATATATGTTTTTTAGAAATGTCAGTTTTGCTGCAGCAAGTTCTTTACATCGTACAGATCCGCCACTTCACAGGGAGGTAAAGGGGACCCCCCAGGCATGATATTTGAAGGGATTTTTCATTTTTACTCTTACCCTGTAAGTCATGTAAAAATCACTGTTGCTTTAAAAACATTTTTTTGTATGGACAGGGGATGCTGAAAAACAAACTTCCAAGACAGATACCTCCCCCTTGATGGTGCTCAGCGTTAAGTGATGATCCACCCCCATTGAAGGAATGACAATGAGAGGAACTGGACTTATGAGCTTGCATCATAGTGGAGATCACCGCAGAGGAAAGACCTCTGTCCTTTAGCGCTTGGCTGCCATCAGAGCCAGCAACTTTAAATCAGGATGGAATATTGGACCCTATAAAAGAAGATCAGGACGCAGTGCAAGGCACCGGGAGCACCTGGGAGTAGACGAACAACATCTGCGCACATACAAAATTTGGCTCGACAGTCAGGAGCCACCAGAATCACTGGAATTCCTTCCAATTCTATTCTCTCCAACAAGAAAAAAAGAAGCTTTAGTGGAGGAAATGCATATATGAGAGAATACCTGCCGCACGGTGCCACCAACACATCTGTCGCTACTGACAACACATTCCGATTTCTGACCATGAACCGATACCTTCTGATTGAGTCTGGAGGCCAGGAGACCTATGTTTTGTGAGAACCATGAAGACAGATATGATGAAACATATCCTGGTAAAGGGACTACTCCCCCTGATCCAGACCTTGGTGGCTTAGATAATCCTCCAGTCAGTTTTACACCCCCCGGAATCTGAATGGCGGACAGAGCCAGAATGTGAATTTCCAACCAAGACAGGATAAGAGCCACCTCCAGCATCATTGCAGAACTCTTTGTGCTGCCCTGATGATTGACGTGTGCCTTGTGTATGTCGTAGTCTGACTGGACGTGGACCAGATGTCCTTCCGGAAGAACCGTCAAGCATTGAAGAGACAGAAAAAATTGTCTGCTGCTCCAGGACATTGATGTACAATCTGGATTCTGCCTCGGTCCACAGGCCATGAGCTGTCAGTTGGCCCAATACTCCTCCCGAGCCTGACAGACTGACATACATTGCAACAATCTTCCATTGCAGAGGAAAGAATGACTTGATTGACTGTAACATTGGAGAGTGTCGGTATCACACCAGGGAAGTCTTGGGCTGATGGGATAGACAAAACAACCCTGTCCAGGGACCCCGGAAGCCTGTCCCATTGTGATAGAAATTAATGTTGCAGGATCTGGGTTTGATGTTGAGTGAAGGCAACACCATCAGACCCAGACCCTGCACAGAGCATGAAGAAAAGACCTCTGTTTTGCACAGAACCAATGTACATGGGAGTGGAGCTTCAGAAGTTGCTCTGGAGGTAGAAAAACTTTGGCCGCCGTGGAGTCCAAAAAAATCAACCCCAGATACTCCAGAGAGATGGTGTTAGGTTTGTGGTGCGAGCCCGAGATGACGAGGAGGACCTCCCTTGCAACCCCGTCTGATGACCACTGGGGTTGAGAACAGTAGGGTTCAGGTAGGGGATGCACGAGTGCCAGATGCGGATGCGTAGGTCACGAGGTCTACTTGGTGACCTAGCAGAGTAGCCGCCGTGCTTTAAGGGTAAGGCACAAGGAAGCGTAAGAGACTAGCCGGGTCAGTAGCGTGCGGGCAATATGGTACAAGGGGTTAAACCAGAGCGAAATCCAGAGACAAGCCGGGTCAGTAACAAGCGAGCAGCAGAGCGCAAGGATAAGGCCAAAGAGAAGTCCAGAAACAAGCCGGGTCGGTAACAGGGAAGCCAAGGGAACAAGAACCACAATGGGCAAGGGACAGGAGCAAGGCAGGGTGAATGACCAGAGAGAGCAAGCACAGCACGAACATCCAGTGCTGGCTGAAGATCACCCAGCACTGAATGAGCGTCCTGCAGCGCCTTATATAGGCTGAGGATGAGCTACTGCGCATGCGCCGGCCCGATTACGTCACCGCGCCGCACCGACGTGATGACGTAATCCCGCGCGACGACGCAATCCGCCGGGCCTTCTGTCGTCTGCGCCTGCGCAACCGGCCCGTGCTGCCGGATCACCTCTCTGCCTATGTCCCCGCAGAGGGACACGGCATCTCCCACAACCAGGTACCCGACAGATGGGACCAGTGATGACTTCCGAAGTTTCAATATCCAACCAAACTTTTCCAGAGTTTGGATCATGATCAACAGATTCAGTTTCAGGCCAGACATGGAGTCCATGCATAGGACCGGGTCATCCAAATACCCGAGGAATCCCCTGAAGTCATAACAAAGTTAGAACATGTGCCAGTACCTCGCTAAATACCAAAGGAGCTGATGCCAGCTGAAAGGGAGTGCTGCAAACTGGAAGTAAATGTCCCCCAATGCAAAGTGGACAACAGATTGGTACCTGAAGGTAGGCATCCTTGATGTCGATTGAGGCCAGAAAATTTCCCATAATGGAGAATAGTCACAACTGACAGAACCAATTCCATCCGAAACTTACATCCCTTCACAAAAACGTTCAAAACCTTCAGATCTAACATAGGACAAACCCCGTCCTTCTTGAGAACTGTGAACAGATTGGTAAAATAGATTGAATCTTTTTACCAAAACAATCACCCCCTGATTAAGTAAGGACCAGATCACAGCATGCAAATGTTTCAGACATTGAGGAGAAAGCCACAGATTGGAAGTGAAAGAAAATGTTCTTGGGGATTAGACTGAAATTTGATCCTGAAACCAGACAAAATCATCTCCTGGACCCATTTGTTCGCATCCAAGGCCAGCCATTGATCTGCAAAAAACAGAATTCATCTGTTCATCTGCAACTCACTGTACACCGTCAACTGCAGAAAAAATTCCTAGTTCCCAGGGTTTCCAAAATTCAGTGGAACAGGGACAGGTAAAGGAAAATGCTTTTACACGTGTTACAGTCTAGATCACACTGCACAGACACTACTCGGAGCGACATACCAACTGCTGCAGTGGACTTCCTTACTCCTATCATTCAGTGTGCACAGGGAAAAGGTAGGCTCTGCAGCTAACCCTTTTTTCATCTAGAAACTGCCTCTGTGAAAGTTGTGTGCACTACATAGGATGTAGCAGCTATAGTTGACAACCCCATAGCCCTTATAGCATGTTTGTGATGGTCAGAGGGTCTTGTGGGAGTCTAAAGCATCACACAGAAAGTCTGCTCTGTGGACAATGCATGTCCACAGAGCACAATACATGTCCCCAGAGCACAAAACATGTCCGCAGAGCACAATACAGCTCACCAGGCTGCAATCTCACCCAGGCAGCATGTTGATCTCTGCAGGGCTCTGAAGGCAGTGGCTATGCTGTGGAGACTTGATCAGATGGGTGCCATCTCTGGGTTTGTACTTTGCTGTGTGGGGCTGTCCATGGCTGTGCCTGCACTGGGAAGGAGGGACAGGAGATATAGAACCAGACAGGCACTGCCAGGGACAACTACTGCCAGGTCCCCAGTAGGGTGCCGAGGAAACTCAGCAACAGCTGCAGTCTAAAATTTTAAAGGGCATTTTCATGAGTACAAGTACTCATGCCTGGTATCGGCTCCGATACCAATACTAGTATCGGTATCGGGACATCCCTAGTTTGCCTGTTCAAGTATTTTGAAAAAGTCAACAATTTCAATGTGGTGACTGTAGATGAGACTGAGGGGGACACTTATTAATGAAAATAATGTGCATTTTGCATATTCATATTCTTTGGGCCTATTTTAAGAACATATTTTATTTTGCATGATAGAACTGCCAAATATGGACTATACACCTATGTTCTCAGTTGTGCAGCAACTGTGCAAACCTATTAACCAATAAAATTCAACCTCAGTCAACTGTCTCAGAACTTAGAAAATAGATTTGTGCCTACCTTGCATTACATATAAAAGAAGTAACAAATTAGCAATTGTGGACAACCTGACAATTTTGATAACTGCCCCCCTGAGTCTCTCAGCTGATTCTCATGAATGACTGAAAATGTTGGGTCACTGCTATATGACACTTGTTGGATATTGTGTTCATCACTGGGTGCCATGGCTCCTCCCACTAGCTTCAATGCTTTTATAATATAGTCAGATCAAAGTCTGTTTAAAAATTGATAGATAAAATAAAAATTGATGAATGAATAAAAAACACGTTTATAAAAGATGTCTGTAGACATCTTGTGTTTGTGTTTTTTCCCTAGCAGTGAGTGAATAGCTGAATGCCGCTGAGCGGCATTCGGTTCGGCTATTCTTGATTGAGCCCCTCGGCCAAGTTCGGGAGCTGTACGGTCTATAGTGAATAGCATGTACAGCAGCCCTTTGGTTCTACTGAACCGAAGAGGTCCTGGGGCCGAAGCTAGCCGAAGGATCAGCCAAAGCTACAGCTAGATCCTTCGGCAGCTTTGTGAATAACCCCCTAAGAATCACAAATGTCTTAATTGTGCCATAATTTACCAAGCAACTCATACTGGGATGATAGAACAGTTAGCCAAAGTCCAGGCAGAATTTTTTTACAAAGTGTTGAAAATTTGATCCACTAATTAGCTTCACTAATTAGCTTCAAATGCAGGACTGAGATATATACGCAAATATTCTTCAGTATAATACTTAGAGAGTAAGAGTGATACTTAAAATATGTGCAGAGTTCTTTTCCCAGATGAGACAACAATATGTAAGGCCATACATTTTTGACAGTAATGCATAAAGCTGATATTCATACATTTAATATCCCTTGTTTATGTGCACACACTCCATCATCCCAATCCCAGTATGAGTTGCTTGCTACGATAGCTAGATACAATTTAGGACACTTGTGATGGTTAGTCCTTATGGATGCACCTGTTATTCCCTTTCTAACTCCCTGCTATTTAAATGTATTATATATAGGCTTGAAGGCTTTTATATTATGAGTATGTACACATCAATCATGAGATCAGTGACCTAAACTTCTTCTGGTGGATGTGTGGATCTATATACTGACAGTACTGTCATTGATCCATGAGAGCTGCCCCATCTTTGTTGTTAGGTATTAAAGCAGGTTTTGGGTTTAAATTGGATTATATGTACCTTGGTTGAACAATAAGGCCAGTGGCAGTCTTAAAACAGTATTTCTGTTGGCATTTTTATGAGACAGGGGCTGCATTTGGCAGAAAATTGTCTAATCCTTACCTTCAAACTAAGGAATCTGTACTCAACAAATGTAATTTAAATATAGAAACTTTTTCTTTGTATTATGCTGTTTTGTTCATGTTCATTTTGATAAATATGAGTGCCCAAGACAATAAAAGCTGATTCATAGCTTGGGAATGTAAAATATTTTTCTCATCTGAGCACAAGTCTGTTAAAGGTTGTTTTGCTATTTATTTTTAATATACTTAGGTTTGCTTTATATACATGAAAAAGTGGCTGCTTTCATATTGTTGCATTGTATGTTATTCCCCTCCTCTGGCTTGGTTATTTTCTCATTTTTTATAGGAGGGAATACAAGACCCAAGACACAGTATAATGGATATGTGTGTTGCAGTGTTTATTTTACAAGACTCATGAAAAGACTTTGTCAGATTTCCTGATGACTATTAAAATAGGGAATGCTATTACAAACAATGAAAAACGAAGTAGTTACGGTGCATCTAAATTAGATTGGAAAGATAGCTGTCCTTATAAAAATACTGATCACACAGACAGGTGAGGAATAAATAAATGTGAAGCTGGAGGAGTGATAAGACAGTCAGAACATTAGAATTGTATTTGTAGTGTTGTGCTTCATCACTTTCAGCTTGCTGTTCTGCTAATGCATTACTGTAAAGTTTTCTTCCTGGGCCATTTTCATTCATTTTGATCTTCCCATAATAACTTGGAATCAAAAATTACCGTATTTATAACTACCTTTTTTTGTTGTGACCTATTGGAGACAGAAACTCCTAGGGGCTAGCACCTACCATGCTGCAAACAAGAGCAAACATGTTATCATTTCTCATCTCAGTTACAAACCTACCCATATAGCATCCTTTTAAGCTGTTTACATGGGTGGACATTTAAATACTTTAGGGAGAAAAAAAAAAGTTTTTGCCGCCCTAAAAATTCCTATACTCATCAGCTAGATCTAGGGGTGCTAGTGCCAGTGAATGACATCTGCCCAGTGTATAGCTTTTATAAACTGTTTATATAAATGTTATAAATGGGATCCTCAGTATCAGTTTATAAAGTTTACTTTACAATTTTACCAGGACAGCAGACCAGTAACCTTGTTATACACTAAAATTTCCACATAAAGTCCTGCAAGCTTTTGTTTTTTTCAAAGCTTCAAACAGGTTCAGGGAAATTAGAATGCTGACATTTTCCTTTATATTGAGTCAGTGCTTGAACAAGCACGTATGTGCAAGGAAGTATTTAAATACCTTAAAAAGTGTATTTCCACTTTGTTGCGAAATTTTTGTAACCCCTATTGTATATTTGTCTTTGGTTCCCATTCACACAGCACACCTAAAATCATTTTAAAGATTCCTACCTTTTTATCAAGCTGTTTGTTTGGAGCAGGATTATATATAGGGCACTACAGGCAACTTCTATTGGTTAGAATAGATGGCAGCAGGGCCATAGCTACCATGGGGCAAGTGAGGCACTCGCCTCAGGCGCAGCAGGGAGGGGGCATAGCCAGGGCTGGCTGTGCCCCCTTGCCCATGTTGCCATGGTGCGCATGGGGCGCCATTGGCAACAGGGGCACCATGCAGCCAACATAGCCGCGGCTCAGCAGGGAGAAGAGGAGCGGCACAGGCTCCAGCTTCTCCTCAATCCCTCCTGCTCTCCCCCGCCTGTATGGGCAGAGGACTCTGTGTCCTCAATCTCTTTTTCTACTTCAAAAGGGAAATGTCAGGGGTCTGTTTAGACCCCCAATATTTCCCCAAAGCCCCCCAACAGTAAAACAAAAATAATAATAAAAATTAATTAAAAACAAAAACACCCATCCACACACACCCATGCACACATGTGCAAAGACTAAAAATTAGTTTCGGACTAAATAAACGGAAACGAAGAATGTTTTCATTAGTTTCCTCAAACAAAACACATTTTATGCTATTTTGGTTTTGGCCAACAGCGCCTTCTGCGCATGCGCGTCGTCGGATGGCATAACACGTCTGTTGGGGGGCACAATGTTCTGTTCTTGCCTCGGGCACAAAAGGAGCTAGCTACAACTCTGGATGGCAGTCTACACTTAAGGGGGCAGACTGAGGGAAAGTTTTTGAGGGAGTTTTTTGCAATAACATATAATGCTTTGAGATCTTCAACCTTTTGTTAGGACAGACAATCATGCTCTTATAGTTTATAAGTTTATAATTAAATCTGCCAACACACAACAACACATTGTTAATTATTTGAGCCAAAACTCCCTGCAGCCCCCTCAGACAGTCAAAACTAAGCAGGATTGTTTAGTTATAAGTTTTGCAAAGTGCATCTAATAAAATGGTGAACTGCAATTTAGAATTGTTGCTACGTTACGCAATGTTAATGGAAAATATACAAATATAAAGTAGGTGTTATCCCAATTTGAATGCAAAAGTGGAAATACACTTTAGGACGTTAGGCCTCCCCTAGTTAGAGTAATACTATTGTTATCGTTTGAGACTATGGAGAGTATTGCAATTGATTTTTTTTCAAATGTTTAAGTTTATAACTTGAAAATTGGTTCTTTGTTTTTGAAGCTTTTATAACGAAAATTGAAAAAAAAAAAATCAATGCAGTATATAGTTTACTTGCTATGTTTCATCTCCCAATGTGAACTGTTAGACCATTGTAGCTTCTGTATTGCTTAATGTACTTTTGAAGTTTTTATATTACAAACATTCTTGATTCAAGTTTCATGTTGTACTAAAGTGCTTATGAAAAATAATTTTCATCATTTCCAAACTTTCACTAAACAAACTATAATAGGTTATTTATGTGCCTCTTGATTTACGATCTGATTAAATTAACATGTCAATAGAATATCATAATGGAGCTTTGCAAACGTTAACCAGTAGCCAAAGGCAGGTACAAAGCTTTCATGAATTGCACTATCCCCCAGTTTACTGCAGGAGCATGAAGATTGTAGCTGGGTCCTCAGGACGCCCATCATTCCCTAGGCTCCTACTCAGGAGGTTAATTACTGCTGCAAGCGGCTTTTTGCATATTCCTTTTGTCTCAAATGTCAGTACCATCTCTGTATCAATGTTATCTACTTGCTGAATTTAGATGCTCCCCACTGGTGACACAATCTTGAGCTCCACAAGTCCTATGCATGTGTATCTAGTATCTAATGGGAATTCTGCAGTGATCAGTTTAAGAGAGTGAAGGTATTGTGAGATCCTCATCTGCTCTGACTTCATACTGATTCGTCACTTTTTTGAGAATCCCACAATTCCAGAATCTAGGAATATGAGAATATGAGCTTTAAGGTACCTGTGTGCTGAATAGGTGTTGAAACTGAATAAAAAAGAACATAAGGCTATTTTTCACTTTAGGGATATAAGGAAATGTGTTCCTATGTTCTCTTATTGTAAGATTTCTACTTTATGTAAAGGTGTGATGCACATTTTGTGAATGCTTTTGTCTGATATTGTTTCTAATTAGCATTGAACTACATTTGAAATGACTCTTAGCAGTGCCCATAGTATTCCTATGCTCCTCAATGTGTTTAATTTTGCTCTGTAGGCTTAATGCAGCAGGAATTGCTTAGCAATTACAACTGATGTCAGTTAGATGTATTTGACAATTTATCAAAAGCTAGTAAATGTCTTTAATATCTGTTTAATACCTTAATTTTGTGCCCCTGTCACATTGCATTAAGCAGGTTCTTTGCACGGTCTTTAAAATAGAACTATAATGCGATCATGTAAGGAAAAACTATATTTGCTGCAGTTCAATTTTATTTTTATATCTATTTTGTGCACTATTTATGGGAAGTCTTTGTCGTATAAATACACATTTAGGGGTTGGAGTTACTAAAGGCAAAAGTGTGTTCACTGTGCCAGTGAATTTTCACTTTGCAAATAAATGTTTCCTTGGCTTAGTGAATGTGGTAAACATTAACTTGGCAAAGAATGCCCAATCAAATACAAGAGAAATGGAAAAAAAAACAGTATTTTTGCTTGCACCTGATTGGATGATGGAAGTCACCAGAGCTTCACCTCATTTACTAAGCTAAGTTTGCAAACTTAAAATTCCCTTGCAAATTAAACAGCCTATATGCCATTAGTAAAATTACCTCTTGGTACAGGGTACACCTATGACTGTGCAAAACCATGGGGTTTTTAAACAAAGACTCCAGCAGAAGCTGTTTGCCTTCAGACTTTCTGTAATAAAAAAAATATATTATTGCATACACTTGATTGGATAATGGTGAATTCCCTTACTGAGTGAAAATTCCCTTTAAAAGTGAACAGCCGAATTTGCTTTTGTATATCAACCCAGCACAGTGGCTTAACTTGTCTCCGGTAGCTCCGATCACTACTTATGATCGGAAGCTGGTTGGATGGGTTCCCGATTATGCAACAGCCAATCAGAGTGATTACATGATCAGGAAGCCTGTCTCCGACTCTTGGTGATACAAACCCCTATAAAGGTCACCGGGATTCGTCAGCAAGGAGTTACACACATTAAAATAAATGGCAAAAATATATTTTTGTATGTGATGTGTTGATATGTGCAAGTCACATGATAATTAGCCCTCTCCTTCACTATTCATGGTGCAGGTTGGTAAGTGGGGCTAAATCACAGCATGTCACATGCCCTGGTAACATTGCTGTTGCTTTTTTATATCCCTTGCTCCCAGCCAAGCAAAGCACAATGCATAAAAATAGAGCATCGGGTATTTTTAGTTTTTTAGAATGAGACACACTACATGGGGCATGGACGGGAGCATGAGCAATGAGGTGCAGCTCTGCACTGGCTAGATCAGCTTGTAGATTGTTGCTGCCAGGGACAAGGAAGCCAAAGTAACTGGCAGGACCAAAAGGTATTTTATCAATAATGACATTTTTCGGAAATAAATAAAGTGTACACATAATTAGACTAATTTAATAGAGAGGTGTTCATGATTAATTTGTTTATTTTTTTTTTTGTTTTACAGATACTTTGAGCACATAGTTTAGAATAAAACATATTTTCTGCTTTGCTGAACACTACATTTATTATTTCATTAAAAAGCAATATACACTTTATTTTCTATAAAAATAGAAATATTTTTTTTTTCAAAGCTAAAAAAACAGGGTTGTAGAAGTAATAAAAGCAAACACTAGCTAGGTTCTTAAATGCTAAATATACCATTTGTACTAGATAAAATGCAGTATTAGATTGAAAACTCATGTTTTTGTAATATATATGTAATAGAACCAGTGTATATTTTGTAAATAATAAGATTGTTGGAGTTAAAATTGAAATTGAAATGCAATATAAGTCAGCACATTTGCAAAACACTCTATACCAAGCTGTAAAATAAAGACAATTGTTTGCAATAAATATCCTCCAGATTATTGCATTTCTACCTATGTGCATGTGAGCATGAGCAATGTTTTCTACTTGAAAAATGACATTTTACTGAAAATGAGTTATTACTTGGCTTGCAGCAAAACATTTTGCTAATGCTTTCACATTTTAGTTCTGCATCTAGCCCTTTGTTAGATTCACACTACAATACATGACGAAATGCACAATATAAATATTATATAAATGAAACACATACATGCTACTCAGCTAATATTGTTGTATGGAATCATTGGAAATGTGTTTAGACAAAGCTACTATATTATACATTAGGGCATTTTCTTTGACTGCTTAGCCTGGACACAGTATAACATTTTTCTTTTCATTTGAAAACAGCTAAATGCAGAACTGTGAAATATAATAAAATACATACTATACACTATGGGGTCTATTCACTAAGCTGCCGAGGGCAGCCGAGTGAATGACCGATCAGAAGTGAAGTGAGCCGAACACTGTTCGGATATTCACTTCAGGCTGGTACGGCTGATTTCAGCCGTACATCGGCTGAAATCAGC
>NW_017306412.1:2217639-2250182 GCF_000935625.1 Nanorana parkeri | reverse complement strand
CCGAGCCGATGCATATGCGATCGGCTCGACTGAGCCGCTCAGCCATGATCGGGAGCTGTACGGGCTATTGTGAATAGCCCATACAGCACCCCTTCGGTTCTACTGAACCGAAGGGGTCCTGGGGCCGAAGCTAGCCGAAGGATCGGCCGAAGCTACGGCCAGATCCTTCGGCAGCTTCCTCAATAGACCCCTATATACCGTGTTCTGTAAAGCAGCCAGTAAAAATGTTATGCAATGTAAATGTTTTATTCCTTTAGGAAATTGGTCTGACGTGTTATTTGACGTTTATATTTGTATTTGCTATTTGCAGTTAACTGCATATAGTAATGTTTACATCTGAAATACAAGCAGATAAAAAAAATGCAATTTAGTTTACATGTCTATTTATTAATTTATCAAACTGTGCATTTTTTAATGCAACTAGTGTAAGTATCTAAATTTGCCTTATTTTAGCTTCCTGTAGTCCAGTCGGTTACTACTACAGTACACATGTGCTGTGTACTGGCAGCAAACATATCGATAGAAGGAAAAATTTTACAGTGAAATGACTATCGGTTTGTTTCTTCTCCTTCACTGTCCAATATACAGGTTAGGATGTGTTTTTGACTAAGCTGTGCTGCTACTGCAGTGGAAGTTAAGAAATTGGCCATGTTGTCTGGAAGAAATGCCTGGACCACAAGAGGGGCTACCCAGAATTGCAAATCCTTTTGTAAGCAAAACAGTTTTCCTATATATTTTTAAACTGTGTTTAGATGCATACACTAAAAAAGTGCAAACCTACATTTTTCTAATTCACCCAATTCCTGGGGCATTCTGATCACGCAGAGCTTTGGCACTGGTAGTTTTAGAGTTTGGCCACTCACTTCCACATATTCATGTTAGTGCATTACTATAATGGACTGCCACACAAACTATTAGGAAGAATTCAGGAAGACATTGTTACCAGGTCAAGCCAGAACTTTGCCTAATAAGAACAGCCAAGCATTCAGGTGATGACAATGGTAACTGAAAGTTGCTACAGATTGTCATATGTATTCTCACATGCATTCAAAGGTGAAGCTGTAGACTTGTTTGCACATTTCCCTGTATCTACTTTGCTTTTAAAGGCTTTTGTTTACAATGAAATTCATACAAATAAATAACAGTAGTATTTATTCCCTCTCTTTCCAGTTGCCTGTTTTCAAATTTACAATCAGAAAGCATGTCTGATAGGGAACAACTTCTCCCGCGCTTTCTCCTTGGAAATGCACAGTGCTCAGGGGATCCTGTGTCACCCAGTATTAAATCCTTATTTTTAAAACAAAGATTGCATATATATATATATATATTGCAAGGGAAAGATGCAGCAATCTTACCAAAACAGTCCAAGAACACATTTGCAGAACAAAGGCAGGTAAGTCCACATGCAGTGTCTGTTTAAGATATTTTTAACCAGCTCAGTATTCATCAAAACAGTAACACAAAGTCTCTCTTTTTGGGTACAACAAATATAATAGGACGTGTTCAGTCTTCTGGCCACTTGTTAGGCATGTTCCTGAGCTTATCCTCTCCCGTGCAGCCACAGCACCCCAGGCTGACAATTTTTTTGAATTTCTTAAGTTATTTAGCAATTCTAGTGATGCACTGGTACACTCTCTTGCTAGACAAAAAAAATGTGCAGTACTGCTAATAAAAAAAATGTATTTTGTTTCTCCAAATGTATTTATTTTTTACAAAATTCACACTACAATAGTACTAAGGGCCTGTTCACACCACAACATGTTACCTTTATTCATCTGAATTAAAATATATAGCTTGTACAACACAAACATATAGAACTGGCAAAGAACTACTGTCATGGAATATGCTCATGGTGAGAGAATGCTGGAGTTTGCAGTAACAGTGTTTGGACACTTCAGGGATCATCCTAAGGACCTGAATGATACCTTTCAGAAAATACTAAGTGGGAACCACTACCTGCAGTTTTACGGCCAGTTCACACCACAAAGTCTGTGTTCCAGAACGTTCAGCCTCTGGAACGCACTGGAATATTTTAATTCAGATGAATAAAGGTAACATTTTTGATAACGCTTTAGTGGGGCATTTTATGCCTTTTATATTTTGAGATACAGTATGTAAATATGACCTTGCATATGAAATTATGTAATATATCCACCTTTTAAAGAAAAGTATTTCTTTTGATGGGCATCATTAATTACAGATTTAAAAATATATATTAAAATTACATTAATAGAGGCTACGATAAGACCATACATATCATTTACAGGCAGTAAAAATAGACTTTCTTTGTGTACAAAGAAGTTAATACTATGCGAATGTAGGCATTGAAAAATATTTAATCTTTTCTGGATTTAAAACTACTTTGCTCTTTAGGAAGCATCAGCGAGACCCTGGAGCTCTTTAAAACAATGTAGGTCTCATACATGAGATCATTATTAAACTGTGTGGGTGCTGACTGCCAACACAGGAAGCGCGATTTACTGAACTTTAAAAACTATAGCTTGGACTCTTTGAGCTTGCTGGATCAATCAGAGAATAGGAGACTTTGAAGAGAACTGTTCTATGCTGTTTTTAATCTTGTTTTAGCTTAACAGCACAGAAGCAATGCTTACCATATTCATTTTCAGGCTGTGAGCAACAAAGGAGTATATTTTTGCTTTTGTTACACGGTACAACACATGTATACTATGAGTTCTTAACACTAATTTATAATATATATTTTTATTATACTGCTAACATTGTGTTGGTTATAAAGATTGTATAAACCTGATTAAAGCTTCAGTCAGAAGTTTTAAGCCATCCTTATGCCATTTTATTTCTAAACCCATGCTATTTAAATAATAAGAAACCGATATACAAACTACAGGAATGTAGCTGTTAATCACAACCTTTTAATCAAAGCTGTTAATCACATATTTTATTTACCTCATTGCCCTTAATGAGCAAAATGGCTAAACCTATTTGACTGCTGTAGGTTACCACATATAGCACAACATCACTGTGCTTTGCACAGCTTATTAATCTTATTATTATTGTCATACAAATCTACCAGTATGCCAAGATTGTCTAAAATACCGGACACTAAAGGGTTGATTTAAACAATTTGCAGGGCCACCTACCCTGTGAATATCTGTGAATGTTTATCATGTGTGAATATATGCACAATGAATGTTCTCTAGTTTTTTCTTTTACATGTATGATTAAATTAGAATATTCTGATTATAACATTGCATTATGGCCATTGGATGGTGCTAAAGGAGCATAGGAAATAAGTATTAATTTTCTATTCTGCTCCGTTCCATCTAGTGGCCATAATGTAATAATACAATCAGAACATTCAGATGTAATTACACTTGTAAATGAAAAAAGTAAAGAACATTTGTTGTGAATGTTAGTCCTGTGTAAATATATACATAGATAGTTGATAGCAGTGAAGGCTGCACTAGGATTTATGTAAGTGAACGTTACCAGCTGCAACAAAACCTTGGTGAAAAACACCTAAAAAACAAAATAGCTACTGTGTTGTGCTAGGCTACAAATATCCTTATTTGTGAAATTGAAAAAAAAAAGTTATTAACAAATGTGTCCAACTTTTCTATGTTGCGTGTTCTTACATAAATACTGGATATTTGAAACTTCAACAAAAAACTTAGACTGTGTAAACATAAATCAAACAAATCCTTCTGTTATATCCATAATAATATTGATAATAGTCCAAATAAATCTGTGATTTCAATTGTGTGTTTCCACAGAGTGATCAAATTTCCCACACATGAGGTTAGAGAACAGCAAAAAAAAAGGTAGTCAATATTTTACACAGCGATATTCAGTTTATACAGTACTCTTCTGATCTTTCTTGCACGATGATCCTAAATGTGCTCTTTGATGCACCCACCAGATATCTGCTAGATCTTGCTTTCATAGTCAGATGTAGATCATGAGCGGCTTCGTCCTACTAATTCCTCTCCTCTGTTCGTCTATGGCAGGGGCACCCACAATTTTTTGTCTGGGGATCTACTTTTCAAATGACGAGCTCAATGAGATCTACCAACGAAAAAACACCTGCATTCAGGGGCGGGAGGGGGCGGTGCATTGAAGTCAATGGCACCGCAGGCAGGCCCCTCGCCCACAGTGCGATCGCCTGCACTCGGAACCCAGGCACATTAGTGCCTGCGTTCCAGTCCAGTGCGATCTGCAAAAATTCTGCGAGCACTATTTTTGCAGATCGCAAAAATCGATGTCACCCAGCGCCCTGACTCCAGGATTTTTTTTAACATTTTTTACTATTTGTTATTTTATTTTTTTATTTGAATATTTTTTTTACTGTTGGGGGGCTTTGGGGAAATATTAGGGGTTAAAATAGAAAAAGAAATTGAGGATACAAAGTCCTAAATCCCTTTTTCTGCAGCCTCTGTTCTAAATGAATGGAAAGCACAGAGGCTTCCCATTCATTAAGAAAATATTTGACTATCAAGCAGTTTCTGAATGGGGAGGAGCCTTTGTAGTGAGTGCTCCCCATTGAGAAACTCATGAATGAACAGGAAGTGATGTAAATCACATTCTGTTCATTTATAACTGGGGACACATAGTACTATCACTGATATGTACCGATCCTCTGCCGCTCGGCCACGCACACGGAGGCTCCTCTTCTCCCATGGATCCCCACTGCTCTCCCGGGCAGAGGCAGCGGGGGATCTGACATGAAGCACACAGCGGGGAGGGGGCGGAGCCGCTGTCACAGAACTAAGGCCGAGCGGTGAGGGGAGAGAGAGGCGCCGGCTGTCAGATCCAGACCGAGCGTCTCTCTCTCTCTCCTCACCGCTCGGCATTAGTTCTGTGACAGTGGCTCCGTCCTCCGCCCTCCCCCGCTGCCGGTTCCTTCACTTTTTCTCGGATCCCTGCTGCATACAGATGGGTAGAGCAGCGGGGATCCAGAGAAGCCCCACTGGCAGGAGGAGAGGATATCGCGATCTACATCGCGATCGACCTTATGGGCACCCCTGGTCTATGGGCACCTCTTGCGAGGTCCAATCTCCTTATCACCATTTTTTTGCTCATAATCTTCTCTTTATACTCAATGATAACCTCCCGCAGGATTTCAGAGGAAACAAAAAAGAGGGGCTTTAGTGGTGGTAAATATTGTGCTTTGTATTTTGGTAAAATTAGATGGTAAAATTATTCTCTATTTAGTAAAATAAAGATCTTGTTGAGTACCATCCTACCTTCCTGTACTGAAATTGTATTGTTATCTGTATTGTCTCCCTCAGTTTTGTAAAGCAATGTGCATATTGTTGGTGCTATATAAAACCTGTAGAACATTAATAATAATAATACTTTTGTGTTTGTCTTTTGCTGTATAATATCTTACTTTATATTTCCTTGAAGATTCATTTACTTAAAATAGATCTAAACCCACTTGCTAAAATATCATATTAACATATTTATTTAATTTCAATCTTTTTAAATCTACAGTTTTCATTAGAGGCCCATTCATACCAGGACTCATTGCACTGCAATGCACAAGTTTTTGTGCACTGAGACACATTGAAGTGTGTTTCATTGGGCAAGCCATAATTAAATAAAATAAATAAATGGGCTGTAACATACCTCAATGCACAAAATGTAGGGGGTTATTCACAAAGCTAGCCGAAGGATCAGCCATATCGCCGGCTGAACCTACGCCTAGCTTCGGCCGCCTGTGCCCTTTGGTTCAGTAGAACTGAAGGGCTGCTGTACGGGCTATTCACTATAGACTGTACAGCTTCCGAAGTTGGCCGAGCGGCTCGGTCGAGCTAAAGGCATATGCTTTGGCTCGGCTGAGCTGAGGAGAAAGCCAAAGTGGGTCAAAAGCCTGCTACTGTCAGCTGGGCGGAGCCAGCCATCATCTCACGGCTGGCTCCGGCCACTTGCAATGACAGATCAACCTGCCGAGTAACCTGTCGGGATTTCGGCTCAGCCGATCCAGATGTTGGATCGGCTGAGTCTAACTCCTTCTGCACTTCGGGTTGGCCGAACATGCTGAGCATGTTCGGCCGACTCGAAGGCAGCCGAAGCAGCTGATTTCAGCCGATGTATGGCTGAAATCAGCTGTACATGCCTGAATTGAATAGCCGAACAGCGTTCAGCTCACTTCACTTCGGGTCGGTTAATCACACAGCTGCCTTTGGCAGCTTTGTGAATAACCCTGTATGTGTTTGCAGTGAAGTGCATTGCAAAGCATATTGTGTGTTGTGGTGTGCTGCAGTGAGTTGAAGTGCAGATGCATTGTGGAGGTTTTAAAACAATATGCATGTGTAAAGAAGCCCTAAATAATACTTGGTAATCCTGCCATCAAGACACTTCTTGTAAAAGGAAGGGGAGGATTGTGTTCCTGTCTGGCAACTACTTTTCTGAGTTGTCACAGGTCCATCCAGTGGAGACCATAAGCAGCCTTGCTCATGCTCATTGCACGGGTATGTTCTACCTTTGTTACCTTCAGGAAGCCCATCCAGAGTCATGCAGCTGTCACTGGAGCATATGCATGTACACGGGAAGTGGTTGCAAAAAGGTTGGAGGAGACCAGCAGTGCTGAGATACAAATAAAAGGATAGATCAAAAATGAAAACGGTATTTTCTAAAAGACAATTTTTTACAATACACAGGGACTGAGCAAACTGAATTACATCAAGTTAGGGTTTAGATTTGATTTAATAGCATGTACTGGACAAGATTTATTTTAAGCAGACAAATTCCCTCTTGTGCCAATCAGCTGAAAGACTATAAGTTCTTCTAGGTAAGGCTGTTATTATTTTTTCTTTCAATTGTTGGCAAGATGATAAATTCATAATTATTTATTGGCTCTGTAATATACAACTATAGTCTCACTCTGTGCTGATGCTAAAAAAACTGCATAAAGTAGTGTTTTTCTTTCAGTTATTAGAATAAGAAATCTAAAATAGAACAGATTGTGACATACTAACTGTGCAAAAACTAAAATGACAGGAATCCCAATGAGAATTTACTTAGACTTATGCATTAATTTGGATTTGGAAATAATGCTATTATTTATTTGTACATCTGTCATCCTGCTCTCTAATATGTTTAAAAATCCTAATAATCTTTGTAACTGCTGTCCTAAGTTTTACTTAGCTTATAATTGTAAATCTGCTGAGAGTACTGAACCATTACAAATAATATTCATTTTAGTGGCAAAAACATGGCATTAATGTTAGCTTTACACCAAAGCAGACACAGTATAATCACCTATTATGCTTATACCCTAACTGAGCAGAAAAAATACAATAAATGTTTTTAATTAACTATAAATATTGCATATATTTCACACATTTTTGAGACGAGCAGAGCCAAAACCATTATGTGTATGTAGGCTGTTCAGAAAACTGTGATATATTGCAGTGCAGTGAGGACAAAAGATCCTGCAATATTGTTTTATGTTACAATGTACACTAAATGGGCCGCGGTACAGCATATTAACACACAATACAATACATTATTATGGGCCTATCTTACAACTGTATGCAAAGAAACGCAAAGCATGTTAATAGGCAGTAAAAATACACATCTAAATCTATGCATATTCAACATGTTAATTAAAGTGATGCCTGTCAATAGCCAAAAATGATTTATCAATACTAGTCTTGAGCTCAATTTGTTACTTTGTTACTAGTGCCTAATGTTCATTCATGTTCAACTAATTATGTGTAATCTCTCCAGAAAGTAATATAACTGGTATATGGATTTAAACTGAATAGATGTATTGTTCCCAGTTCTTTAGGGTTGCCTGAAAGGGGAAACAGCCTCTAGATTTTAGGTAGGTATATATGTCTGAAATAGATTTGTTTAAAGCCCCTTTTCACATAAAAGTATTCAGCTTCAATATAGATGATGATATGTTGTAGGTGCCAAACTGAGACATAACCACTTGTCTCAATGTAAGGTAGCAACCTTGTTCCAATACCTATGTTGATTAGTGACATTGGAAAAATCTCCAAATTGCTCAAAATAGAAGAAATATGTGTGAGAGTAGAGTAATGCCTTGGCTTGACCACCACTTAGAATCCAGATAACCATGTAGTTCTCATAATTTAGTGTTATTACATAACTGGGTTCTAGTGAAAAAACTAGTGCCCGGTACATAGGATTTGTCCTCAGTTTTGAGCCAGAATTTTGTGGGAACATCGATGTGGGAAAGGCTTTTAACATTGCTGAGAATAACAAATATGTAATGAAGATGGCATTTGAGATGAGATAGGGTCTATATTGTGTGAGATCATTTTGGCAAGATCATTATGGATTTATAACCCTCAAATACTTGAAAGGCACAGCTATAGTAAGTGGGGGAGGGGGGGTTAGTTTCCCAGGTCTGAAAACATTTAATATAGAATTGATGTTATTTCCTTTTAGGAATAAAGCTGGACTGATCAAAACCAATCAGTGAAGTAATAACAGAGGATAGATGGGTGGCTATAATGTTTGCAATAATCTTTGTATCACTATTCAGAAGTGATATAGGGCTGTAGGACTTGCATTTGGAAGTGTCTTTGGCTTACGGAGAACAAATTAGAGTCTCATTCATGGAGAATATTTTATTTGGAATCATTAGAATAATAGGCTACTTGAAATGAATGAGAAAGGGGGCAGGCAAGTCGGTGGTACAGACATACCACTCCATTGGTAGGCCATCCAGACCAGAAGTTTTCTTAGGCTGGAAGGCTGAGATGGCATCACTAATTTCCTAAATCATTATTGGTTTATCTATCTGCTTAGAGGATATAAGCAATTGAATGGAGAATGGGTCCAAAAACTGTTTCAATTCAGCTAGTGTAGGAGATCCCACCTTATGACATAATGTGTGCGAATGCCTCAAGAAAAGCTAGAAAAGCTAATGCTTGCAAGTGCCACCCCCGCCCCCCATAAACAAGTAATTTGGAAGACAGGTATAGTAGTTTTTTGATCACCTGGTCTAATTTATGTAACTTTAAGAGACGTTGTACCTCCACTAGTGCTGCATAGGAAACTGTTGTAGAATTTGACATGTAAGCAAGCTACCCTAGCATGTTCCATTTCAGATTCCAGGGTGGAATGTGTTGCTCTAGTGTGTTTCTAAAGGTGGAAATAGGGCCAATAAAAGCTTCTCTAGTAGTTGTTTTAAATGCATCCCAAGTGTGTTTGCATGCGTGGGAGGCGTTCACCTCCCAGTTGTTGGAAAAATCCTTTTTAAACTCATTCTGTGCTGCTTCTTGCCTCAGCCACAAGGGGCTATGTCTCCAATTTCTAAAGATGTACTTGTGGCCCAAGGATAAGGTAAGTTTAAGTGTGGAATGATCAAAAAGTGTCGAGATCCACCTAGCTGCAGGATTGACAGCTGGCTCTGCCTATCCAGAGGCAGAGCCAGCTGTGCCCACCCCCTCCCTCGTCCATTCCGCCAGTCAGCGCTGGAGGATTAGAGCGGGGAGGGGGGAATCCCTGCAGGGAGCTGTGAGTGACAGCCACGGCTCTCTGCAGGGATAGATCGAGAAGTGAGCGAGCGACGGTATGTGTTCGCTCACTTCCCGATCTACTGAGCCGGCCTCTGACAGTTTCATTGTCACAGGTCGGCTCAGATTATGAGGCTGAGTGAAAATAATTCCTTTAAGACAGTTTTCTGCAGGTACAAAAAAAAAAACTTTTGATCTAGTCATAAATCTTGTATCCTTGTAACATTCTGTGAACTGAATTTAAATATTAAACAATATAATCAGCTTAACCAGATGAAGAAAGGGGATGTGTTTTTAGTTTAGTTTAGGAGCGGAGCCTAGTGTGACAAAGGTGCTCCTCCAAAGATAGCTCTGTGAGTAAGCTTTATCATCCTAGGAAGAAAGTGTTTTAATGGCAGGATCATGACATAAAAATGAAGTAAAAAAGGCCTTGAAAGAGAAAACTAATGCCGTCACCACATCTAGGGACTAGTGACCTGCAAAACTGTATGTTTGGGGCTTAGATACAAGTAAACAAATTGCAATCTTTGTAAAAACAATATACCATGGTATTGTGAAAACATGATATTTGTTCTTGAATGTACTTTGACTAGCAATTATTAACTATCTTGGTTGAGTGACCAACAACATCCATAGCTTCATTTAACCTCATTTTGTCAGCCATTAAATTAGGTTTTACGTTAGATAATACCATATGATCTTTGTTCTGTCCTGGCTACATGTTACTCTGTGGCCTGTATAGCTCGACATGCAGCGAAACCCTCCTATTCTTCAATAAGCCAGACTGGATGAAATCTTGAAGCTTTATTAACAAAACAGGGTTGGTGAAACATACAAAGAGAACATACAATTAGCATTGAACATTTAAATACAGTGATAGCGCACAAATGTAAAGTAAAACAAATCCATCCCTACCAGCAATGCTGCCTAGTGGAATTTTGGCATTTCCCAGAGTGCCCCTGTTTCCTTCTTCTGGTTGCTGGGAACTTATTATAGAGAAATAATTTGCTCTGCTGTAAAAAGAGATGTATTCTCTACAGCACCATCTTGTGGCCAATTTTAGGAGGGCAGGTAGGTCAGTAAATCATCATGCCTGTGTGGCAGAACAATCTTTCTTTTTTCTTTCTTCCTTCTTTTTCTTCTGTGGTGAGCTGTGCGTGGTCTATGGTGGGCAGAGCCCCCTACAGATCCTGCAAAGCCCCCACAGTTCCTGCAAAGCCCCCACAGATCCTGCAGAGACCCCCTGAGACCCTGCAGTCTGCCAGATCTCAGGGGGTACCGCAGGATCTGTGGTGGGCTTTGCAGGCTGCAGAGCCCCCTACGGATCCTGCAAAGCACCCCAAAGATCCTGCAGAGACCCCCTGAGACCCTGCAGTATGCCGGATCTCAGGGGGGTTGTGCAGGATGTGTGGTGGGCTTTGCAGGCTGCCGAGCCCCCTACGGATCCTGCAAAACCCACCACAGATCCTGCAGAGCCCCCCACAGATCCTGCAGGGGGTCTCTGCAGGATCTGTGGGGGGCTTTGCAGGATCTGTGGTGGGTTTTGCAGGCTGCAGAGCCCCCTACGGATCTTACAAAGCCTCCCACAGATCCTGGAAAGCCCCCTATAGATCTTGTAGAGACCCCCTGAGACCCTGCCATCTGCCAGATCTCAGGGGGGCTGTGCAGGATCTGTGGTGGGCTTTGCAGGCTGCAGAGCCCCCTACGGATCCTGCAAAGCCCACCGCAGATCCTGGAAAGCCTCCCACAGATCCTGAAAAGCCCCCCTGAGACCCGGCAAAGCCCCCCAAAGATCCTGCAGTGACCCCCTGAGACCCTGCAGTCTGCCAAATGAGGGGTGTTGTGTAGGATCTGTGGTGGGCTTTGCAGGCTGCAGAGCCCCCTTCGGATCCTGCAAAGTCCACCACAGATCCTGAAAAGCCCCCCTGAGACCCTGCAGTCTGCCGGATCTCAGGGGGGCTGTGCAAGATCTGTGGTGGGCTTTGCAGGCTGCAGAGCCCCCTACGGATCCTGAAAAGTCCACCACCCGCTGAGACCCTGCAGTCTGCAGGATCTCAGGGGGCTGTGCAGGATTTGTGGTGGGCTGTACATAATCTATGCTGGGCCCTCCCAGCAAAGTCGTCCAACTACCTGGCATGGGAAACCCAGCCTCCTCCGCTGCCTCGGCATCCAATCGTCGTAGCTTCGCCCCCGACTGGAGCCTCGGCGACGCCTCCCGTCTCCACAATCGCAGTCTCCTTCGTTGCAGTCTTCGGCCCCGCCTCCTCCATCTTCACCCCACCTCTTCCATCTACGCCCATATCTCCTCTGTCTCCGCCCCCTGCCTCATGCCGCTCCGTCCCCATCTCCTCCTCCTCCACCCGCCGCTTCTTCCCCGTTCACATTAGGCAGCCGGTTTCCGTGCAGCCCATCTGCCTAAATGTTTTTGGGGTGCGGCATTTTTGCCGCCCGAGTCAAACGCCTTGTTTGCCTTGCGGCAGATACGCCACTGCTTAACTGAACAGACTGAAAAGAAAAGCTGATTGGTTGCCATAGGCAACTGCTCCAGATTTTGTCTGCTACAGTTTTAATAATTTCCCCTATTACGTTTTTAAATCACATAGGAAAAAACTTCCCAAAGTTCAGAAATGTATCTTGTATGTATTCTGAAGTGTCTGAAGTAACTTTGCAATGTCAGTTAGCTTCTTCACTTTGCAAACTCAATTTTCACTTTGCACGGAAACTTTTACCTACATTAGTAAATGTGGTGAAAATTCCCCTTGCAAAAGTACCCAATCACATGCAAGCAAAGATTTTTAAAAAAACATGATTTTTGCTTCCAAATGATTTAATGGAAACTGTATTCAAGAATGTCTGAAACGCTTAGAAAGTTGTTTTAAACTTACAAGACACAATGAAAATTAAGATGATATATAATGTTATTTTTTCATTGTATCACTGGCCTTCAGTGGCCCTGAAAATTATTATTACCATGTAGAAATTATTAATTTATGTCATCAAACATTTCAGTCTGCAACTGCAGACGTGTGAAAACACTAGAAGGTGACCAGACTGACTGCAATGTAATAATTTATTTTATCCTGCTGTTTCTGTGACATTACCAATGTTATCCAATTTTTTCCTTCTTTGTCATATATCATTTTCTCTTCCTTGTTAAAATAAAATGATAAATGTCTGTAAAAGAAGAAAAGGCATGTTGTCACAAGCAGCCAATCAGTTTCTCCCATTTTAGTCTGTCATAGGCACATGAAAAACAGAATCAGACACTTTTTACAGACAATGCTACAGATACTTTCCTTTCTTTTTAAAACAATTATTAATTGCTTTGGGGTTATATATCTGTGATGGTTCTCATTCATCCAGGTCATGGTATATCTGTAAAAAACTACGGTAAGTCAATGCAACTGGACTTGCTGTATTTTTCTTGAAGACGTTTCACTGGTCATCTTTTTGTACAAGTCATTCTGAATTGAGAAAGCTGGTTGGATGACCAGTGAAATGTCTTCAAGAAAAATACAGCAAGACCAGTTGCCTTGACATATTTTTTACAGATATTTGGGGTTATATGTTCTCTTTGTGCTGCATTGTGATCAGTTACATTGTTCCCAGCTATCACTGAGGACTACAAAACCTCTCTCTTCTATGTTATGAAAAAGACAATAGGAAAAGGTACTTATAGCCCTGTCCTATGGTGCCAATGTATTATGATTATACAGAGTTTATATAGTACTAACAGTTTGCACAATGTTTTACAAAGTTATGGGAGACAGAACAGTTACAATACAATGCCGGTCAAGGGGGTTAGGAGTGTAGAGTGTGGCAAGTGAGTGTTGCCACCCTATGATAGGAATTGTCATACTGGATCTTCAGGTGAAAATAAAGGAAGATGACTGCAGCGACTGCAGGACTGGTGAGCTGTAATACATGATATTTTTGTTCATGGGTTTAGATACACTTTAACTTACCCTAGGATTAAATAAATCTGTGTTAACGTCAACTATGCAAAAGCGTGAAATGTTTTTTTTTTTTATTCCTCTGCACATAATTAGGTATTCAAAGTGAACACAGCTTAACTTTTTAACAGACCAAACATTCTATTTGCTAAGTGAACAAATCTACTCCTGTAGTACACCAACCAAATCTTAAATATGTTAATGCGAATAATGTTTTTTATTCTAGAAACTGCATATCTTCACTTTCAATACAAGTAACATGAATGTCCTACTTTGGTTTTTTTTTGATAGAAGAAATGCACTGGAATGCAGGTAGCGAAAATTATAAGTCGTGGATTATTTATAATGTAGTAATAAACTACCATTACTAAGTAAAGCTTGTTGGCAGGGCTTTTCCTTCAGCACATCTGGTGAAGCAGCATCTTTAAATTGTGATGCATTAGATGGATGAGTTTAGGACAGGCCCTGCCTGCCACCGGCTGCATGTGCCAGCAGGAGCCTTTGCCAAGCCCACTAGGCTCATTAAACTCAATAGAACCCTGCAGGAAAAACAATTTCTTTAATAGCATTTGAAATTTCCCTGGGCTTACCAGACTATTTGCAGAATCATTTTTATTCTACTTGAAATACAAAACAATTTATGTACCAGAAAATACATCTACCGTACATTACAAAATATGGGCAGAGTATTACAGGGTGTGCTACAAAAACAAGACACATTATTTTTTACTGAATTATTTATTGCAATTCATGCTGATTTTACTTGTTTCAGCTGTCAGCAGGGATTTTATTTTTTTCATTTATTTATTTATTGCAATTTATAGATGTAATGTATGCAGTTCTTTAGAATTTGAGCTTCTCGAAGGCTTCACAAATGTGGCTTTTTTTTAATCATCTTAGCATTTAAGCTTGTACTGCATACACATTCACAGGAATACAAAAAAGTCTGTGTGTCTAATAAATCAAACGATAGCATAAACATATATACCACAGTCTGACTAGTTTCTGTGTGTTTCTACAAGCTTCACATCATTTTATGGTCTTACAATTCTCTTTTTAAATAAATATGTAGTGGTAATGTTTACTCTTTCTAAACTAGTTTCTAAATAAACCTTCCATTTTCTGTTTTGTATTGAAAATACCCAATAAGGACCTGCACACAAATATCAACAATAAGGAAGATTCTTGTCACACAAATGCAGAGCTTCCTCTTATTGACTTAAGATTCTAGTTTGGAGGAAGTCTTTTGTTTTATTACATTCTGAGTCATGGACATGGAAGAATCATGTGGCAAGTAAAGTCAGAGTAAAATCAGGACACGTGATTGCATTCTTGTCACTGGACTAGCACGATAACCATGCAGATAGCATTTTCAAAAGGAGACACTTTCTATCTTGAGTGTTTTTCTTTACTCCTATCTTGTAAGCAGTAGTTTAATGAACATCCTGTTCAAAAATATTAAAATTCATCAAGTAACTGATTTGAAGTTGGTGATACATCCTTTGGTTAGGAAAGCTGAATATAGTAGGTGTGTTGACTGCACTTTTAAGCAAGCTTTTAGCATTCTGCAAGCAGTGTTGAAGCCTGCTAAAAGCCTGCTGAAGCCTGTTGAAGGCTTGTTTAAAGCTACAGCCAGCACAACTATCCCCTTGCCATATATTCGGGACTCCTGGACTGTTACTATATTCTGTGCACCTCTTAGACAATATATCCCATGTTTATTGAGCTAGTAAAGGGATCTAGCTGTCTCAGGAAACCTGTGCTTCATCCCTCAAAGGGGCTGACCACCAGTCAGCTATGAGTGAAATAAATTGATGATCATATTGTGCCGAGCTAATAATCATACATATCTAATAAATTGAAACATATATAGATGAGTCACATATATGAGCCTTCAAACAAATGAGGCATAGAAAATATCTACACAAAGACAAAAAAAGCAATATGGACAAAAAAAGTCCCAAGGCGAAAACAAAAGCAAACAACGGTGATTGTGCAAAACAATTCCTCAGATGATTCCTAGCAGGGCAAATGGCAGCAAAACGATAAAAAAAACTGTTCGTCCGGCTCAGCTCAGTACAGTGACACAGAAGCTCTGCCCTACGTACGTTACGTCAAAACACGTGCGAAGTCACGTGTTTTGACGTAATGTGGGAAGTCACGTGTTTTGACGTAACGTACGTAGGTCAGAGCTTCTGATGTCACTGCACTTCTGAGCCGGACGAACAGGTTTTTTTAACGCTTTGCTGCCATTTGCCCTGCTGGTCTGATCCAGCAATACCCAATGCCTGTACTGTTTACACCATTGTGAGTACGCATTTTTTATTTAATAAATTGCATTTTATTGGACGTTACGCACTATGTCCTTGTCCTTTTTCTCTTTCCACCTGGATTTATACTGGTACCTGTGATCTGAGGAGACCTTATCACCTTTTCTGTGCATGGGCTTCCCTCCCCCATTAAGAAGGGAAAAAGCGCATTTGACCTAGCTCTGTGGGTCTACCTCCCCAGGTGAGCACTCACTTGATGTCATCACTCACTTGGTGGAGGTGAAGGTATGCCTGCATTGTGTGATTATCCTTACATGACAGTTACATGCAGATTGGCTGCGAAACATCTGAGGAATTTTTTTGCACAATCACCTTTTTTTGCTTTTTTTTTGTCTATATTGCTTTTTTGTCTTTGTGTAGATATTTTCTATGCCTCATTTGTTTGAAGGCTCATATATGTGACTCATCTATATATGTTTCAATTTATTAGATATGTATGATTATTAGCTCGGCACAATATTGTTTTTCACATTTTCCAGATATTTAGTTATATCCTTAGTGCTTGGTAGCTCTTATTTCCACATTACACTTACTGGCGCTGATCACCTTTATTGTTTAAATTGATGATCATGCTTATTTTTATTTATTTGCAAGGAATGTAGCAGGTTATGTAGTCACATTCCCTTCTACCTTTAAGGTAATAGCCTTATTTGTTCCCCTAATGAAGAAGTATAGTGCTTTCTTAGGCATATTATACTGTGGGTAGTAGAGAATCCCATCCCATAATTCTTTGTGCCTCCCTGAAAGTCATTAAAAGCAGGATCTCCCTTGTTCTCTACTTATAATACTGGTTAGACTTCAGTACTAAGTGCATGAAGTGAATTGGTTAAATGAGAACTATGGGGTTAGGGCTTTTCCCCATAGTTCTACTAAGGGTAATGGGAGGACACAAACTAGCGTCCTCCCGTCACCCAAAGCTCAGTATACCGCGAGCTGCAGCTCACCTCACCTCATAATTCTCCTTTAAGCATGAATTTACTGCAAATCTTTGTTTGGGTAAAATGGCCTGCTCTTTATTTCTAGTTTGCTTCAGATTTCGGTTACCCACTGAGCAAACTCTCTGGTTTGTTAGTTGATAAAGGATCCTCATATAGCCTTTAACATGTTTCTATAAATTCAAAGTTAGTTGTCAATATTTTTTATAATCTGCAGAGTTTATTAAACCAATACCTGCTAATCCTGCCATTCAGAAACTCTGATAAAAACATCTGCTTCTGATAGATACTGCAAGTAGCCATTTCAACACAAATTAATCAGGCATTGTCCGCTGTAGTTATCTTCAGGAAATTTGTCAGAAGAAATGCAATGGAGCTTCCTCTGGAGTGCATACCTGCAGACAGGAAGTGGCTGCAACAAGGCTGCGGGAGGTAGGCAGGCAGCATTTTATTTTTGGGGGTTTAAATATTCTTTAAGGACCTGGTATTATGTATTTGGTATGTCTTAGAGCCCTTTTCTGTTGAGCAGCAGCCCAGCACAGAGCTCACACAGCCCAGCATAGAGCCCACACAGTCCAGCACTGACACCACACAGCCCACCATAGACTCTGTACAGCCATCTGAGACCCTGTAAAGCCTCTCCATAGAGCCCGCACAGCCCACCATAGACCCGCACAGCCCACCATAGACCCTGCACAGCCACCTGAGACTCTGTAAAGCCCACCATAAGCAACGTAGAGCACCTGAGACCCTGTAAAGCCCACCATAGACCCTGTACAGCCACCTGAGAGCCCACAATAGGCCCCGTACAGCCACCTGAGAGCCCACACAGCCCACCATAGAACCTGCACAGCCCACTTTAGACCCCTCAGAGCCCACCATAGACCCCACACAGCCATCTGAGACCACACAGAGCCCACAATAGACCCTGCAAAGCCCACTATAGACCCCACACAGCCACCTGAGACCCTGCAGAGCCCACTATTGACCCCACAGAGCCCACCATAGACCCCATACAGCCCACCATAGACCCCATACAGCCCACCATAGACCCCACCATAGACCCCATACAACCCTCCATATACCCTGCACAGGCATCCTGAGACCCAGCACAGCCACCTAAGACCCCACACAGCCCTCCTGAGACCCACACAGCCACTTGAGATCCTCTGCTGGAGACATCAGTCAGGCAACCCGGAGCACCACAGAGTATGTAGCTTCATATCATTCTGCATTGATGTATAATGAATAGCTGGTATTTGTAATCCTCTATAGCCAGATGCCATTTGACAATGCTGTGTAATGTATTGCTGCAATTTGTAGTCCTCTCTAGCTGTTGGTATTATTCTGCATTGCTGTATACATTATTGCTGGGATATGTAGTCATCTATAGCTGGTGGTATTCTGTATTGCTGTATACTGTAGTGCTGAATTTTGTAGTGCTCTATAGCTGGCTGTATCATGTATTGCTGAGATTTATAGTCCCTCTGCAGCTTGGTGTCAGTGGCTGAACTACCAGGGGCTCAGGGTTTGCAGCTGGGACTGGGTCATGGCACTCCACCACTGTCCTAAATTCATTAGGACATCTGTATCAGTACTCGTACTCGGTCTGGAAAAGTGGCATCGGTGCATCCCTAATATTTATTACTATATAACTGTCCATATATAATTGTTTTCTACTTCATTAGCAGCTTTTGATACTATATTTTGATTTGCTAAATTCTTAAAAGCAAGTATGACACTATCTTCATACTCTGCTAATGAAACTGTACCTTCTGTATTTACTAAATAAATTATTAATTTGAATTTAAAAAAACGTTCAATAGTTCATTACAAGAAGTGTTTCTGCTTATATTGTTAGTTATCAATTGTTATTAGTAACATACTCACAGTTTAAGAACAAATTTCCCCGTAGACTGTAAACAACAAAACCATGCACAACCTTCTTGACCTTTATGATGTCGTCATAATGTAGGCGAACCTTTACCTACTCTGACTGTTTGTATATTCTGCATGTTTACATATTGTTATATTTTTAAAAGATAAATAGGTATATACATTTATTTAGAGTAAGACAACATAGAAACAGCTTTGGGCCCAATAATTAAATGTCTTGTGGAACATAGTGATTAATTTCTTTCATTAAGACAAAATAAAATGGGTTTATTTTCATATATGAACGACATTGAAAAATATTATTGGTCTCAGGCTATTTCTCAGATATCTACTAACAAAGTAGTGATATACATTCATGGGCATATAGTTGTTTCACAAGTATTACACTGAATAATTTATTATTTGGGAATTGTTCCGCGGTGTATATCTTTGTCAGGAAGTAAAGCTAAGATAAGCACAGACCTATCTTTAGATGTATTTTTAATTTCCATAAAATAATAATACATTAAATGTATCCAGCTCTTTTGTTGCATGGTTAGTGATTCATTTTACTCTACCCAATAAATTGTTATGTCTGACTTTACATGTATTAGTAAAAGTATTTACCAATTTATAAAGAGTGGGTTGGCAAGTTGGGCTAGCATATCCATAACCTTCAGCTAAATCAAATATAAACAAGTATCCCCAAAAACAGTATTATCTTATATACTTTTTTAAATTAAATACACAGCTGTTTAAAAAAAGCCATAAAATACATAGATATAAAAATTATCGAATAGACTCCACAGTTACAAATCTTTTGCCTCCATCTGTCCCCATGTGAAACAGTTGTGCATTATTAATCGCATATTATTGTGCATCTTGCAACTTATTCCAAGGTGAGTTCATAAATTACATGAAGATAATCGAAACAGGATGGGGTTATCGCAGAACGTTTTGCAGATATATGTTCTGTTTCCTCAGTAGTTCAGATTGATGCACTAATGAAACATACAAAACAGCAATAAAAATATAAATATGCCATTACAGAAATAATGTACATAGTTTATATCACCATCTCAATGTCTTACTTCAATGTAGTATTGGGGTCATCATGGAGTCGTGTATGGAGATACAGCTATTAAAAATCATGGGCTAGCATAGGGATAACCCAGACGAGCTCCCCATTCATATAACATAGATATAGATGATTCTATTATAATATTAATACAATCCTTTATACATACAAGAAGGTTTATACAATTGATGTTCTCATGGGTAGTGTTTGGCTGGAGCCATTTATTATCAATCAACTGTGTTTACTCTTTTTCAATCATAATGACAACAGAAACAACCCAAATGACCCTGATCAAAAGTTTACATACCTCAGTTCTTAATACGGTGTGTAGCCCCCTTTAGCATCGATGACAGCTTGAAGTCTTTTGTGGAATGTGTGGATGAGGCTCTTTATCTTCTCAGATGGTAAAGCTGCCCATTCTTCCTGGCAAAAAGCCTCCAGGTCCTGTAAATTGTTGGGCTGTCTTGCATGAACTGCACGTTTGAGATCTCCCCAGAGTGGCTCAATGACATTGAGGTCAGGAGACTGAGATGGCCACTCCAGAACCTTCATTTTATTCTGCTGTAGCCAATGACAGGTCGACTTGGCCTTGTGTTTAGGATCATTGTCATGTTGGAATGTCCAAGTAGGTCCCATGCGCAGCTTCCGGGCAGATACATTCAAATTGTCCTCCAGTATCTTTTGATAACATACAGCATTCATCGTGCCATCAAGCCTTTGTAGCGCACATATCCCCAAAGCATCAGCGATCCACCTCCGTGTTTCACAGTAGGAATGGTGTACTTTTCATCATAGGCCTTGTTGACTTCTCTACAAATGTAGCGTTTACATTTGTAGAGGAGTTTGTGGCCGAAAAAGCTCAATTTTGGTCTCATCACTCCAAATTACTTTGTGCCAGAAGGTTTAAGGCTTGTCTCTGTGCTGTTTGGCATATTGTAAGCGGGATACTTTGTGGCATTTGCGTAGTAATGGCTTTCTTCTGGCGACTCGACCATGCAGCCCATCTTTCTTCAAGTGCCTCCTTATTGTGCATGTTGCAACAGCCACACCACATGTTTTCAGAGTGTCCTGTATTTCACCTGAAGTTATTTGTGGGGTTTTCTTTGCATCCCGAACAATTTTCCTGGCAGTTGTGGCTGACAGTTTAGCTGGTTTACCTGACCGTGGTTTGGTTTCAACTGAACCCCTCATGTTCCACTTCTTGATTAGAGTTTAAACACTGCTGATTGGCATTCTCAATTCCTTGGATATCTTTTTATATCCCTTTCCTGTTCTATACAGTTCAACTACCTTTTCCCGCAGGTCCTTTGACAATTATTTTGCTTTCCCCATGACTCAGAATCCAGACACGTCAGTGCAGCACTGGATGAAGGATGCTTTGGTCTGTCAGGAGGCCAGAAACTCCTGACAGACCATAGCATTTGCCTTTTATACACACACACTGATTACATGCAAACAGATCACAGGTGAGAATAGTTCCCTTTAATAGCCATTCACACCCCTTTGTGTCAATCTGTGTGCATGTTATCAGGCCAAAATCACCAGGGTATGTAAACTTTTGATCAGGGTCATTTGGGTAGTTCCTGCTGTCATTATGATTGGAAAAGAGTAAACGCAGTTAATTGATAATAAATGGCTTCAGCCAAACACTACCCATGAGTGACAGAAAGGTTTTCGTGTTATTATTCATATTCTCTGAAAAATGGCCAGGAAATCATAAATTCTACCAGGGTATGTAAACTTATGAGCACAACTGTATACATACACACAGTCATGGGCAAAAATATTAGCACCCATGCATTTCTGTCAGATAATTCACCACTTCACACAGAAAATTGTTGCAATTACAAATGTTTAGGCATTCACATGTTTATTTCTTGTGTTTGTATTGTAATGACACAAAACAGTGGAGAAAAAAAGTCAAATCTGACACATTCCACACAAAACTCCAAAAATGGACTGGAAATCTTTTTGACACCCTCAATTAATATTTGGTAGCAAAGCCCTTTCAAAAATAACTGAAATCAATTGCTTCCTGTAACCATCAATGAGTTTCTTACACCTCTCTACAGGCATTTTGGACCACTCTTCTTTTGCCAACTACTCCAGGCCTCTCAGATTGGAAGGGTTCCTTTTCCCAACTGCTGTTTTGAGATCTCTCCACAGGTGATCATCGAGATCTACTCACTGATGGCGTTTGGTGGTTCAGACAGATTTGTTCGGAAATTTTCAGGATGAAGTCCGAATGCGTCACAGGCTTGTCACTTTGTTTTTTTAGCAGAACGTAGGCATTCCACAAGCATTGCTCAAGAAGATGCCTGAAGATCTTCTTATAATATTTCTTCTGCTGTTTCTGCATTGCTGGGTAGAAGGTCAGGGCTTGGTCGGCTCTGTCGACACCTCCCATGGTGGTATTGTAGTCTATTACTACTTGTGGCTTTATGGCGTCTCTCCCACCTTTCGTGTGTACCATAGCAGTGGAGGCATTATGCACAGTACTCATTAGGCACACATCATTTTTGTCACGCCATCGCAGTGCCATCATTTTGCCTTTCTGCCAGGCAACTATTTCTCCAGCCTTCAGCTTCTTCTTGCCAAACACTGGCAGCAGGTCACGTCAGTTAGCCCTAACGGTTCCATAGGCATCCGTTTTGTGTTGCAAAAGGAACTCATACAGTTGTGGAGATGTGCAGAAAAGTTGTCCGTTGTTACACAATAGCTCTGATTCAGCAATGGCTCAATGAGTGAGAGAACGGAAGATGTTGCCATTCCATAGCTGCTGTATTTCGGATCGAATTTGGTTCCTTTTCCAGTGTATATCACTGAGTTCCAAATGTAGCCAGATGACGATTCGCATAGCATATAGGTTTTGATGCCAAATCGTGCTCTCTTTGATGCTATATATTGAATCCAGCTGAGCCTTCCCTTGTAGACTTTCATCTATGGTGATGTCTCTTTATGGCACATAGGTTTGTTGGAAATTCCTCACAATCATCTAGGATACCTTCCAAATTGTTTCCAGTTTTGGGGCAGGATGAGTGGCTTAATTGAATTCCTCATTGTCTGCAAAGTGTAAAAACTTCATGATGAGTGTAAACCTGTACTCCGACATGACCGTGCCAAATAATGGAGTGGCAAGTATTTTATTGTTTGTCCAATACCCCTTCTGCAGAAGTTTCCCCACCACTCCCTGAAGAATTATTAGGCCCAGAAACTTCCAGATGTCATCTCTGGTCACTGCTTCCCACTTTCTGCTTCTGGAAAACTTCCCATGCAGAGTAGCTGATTGTTGCTCATTGTACCGTTTTTTTCTCGGTAACAATTTTGTCAATAACCTCATCGGTCAGAAAGAATTTTAGGTAGGCCAAGGGGTTGTCATGTTCCACATCTATCTTTCTACCAGATGCTCCAGTAAATGGGAATCTTGGGGGCGCTGCGTGATCCGTACCACAATCAATAGGGCACCAAGTTCGCACATCACTTAGCTCGGTTGCAGAATCCACGCTTTCGTCACTTTCAGTGTCTAACAATGAACTTCCACACGCATCGATGTCGCTCAATTTAATAAATGATTCCACATCACTATCGATATTTTCAAGCTGCTCAAAAAACGCTTTTGACCTCAGCTGACGCTTTTTTGATGCCATGGATGCTCTCAAGTTTTCCAGGCAAATAGAATAGTAAAAGTGCAGGCAGAACACTGGTAATATCTCTAGTAACAAAGCTGAGGTGAAAGAATTTGTTACAGTAATGTAATAGCACTGTATACAATGTATTACACTGTATTCTGTATGTATTGGGTGCTTTTACGTTTTAATTTCGCGCCAGATTCACCTCCCTACGACGCTGACGCTAGCGTACGCTGGAGACGGATGCCGGCATCGGGTGAAGAAGACGACGCGGGGATCGTGGGACGAGGTGAGTGTGAATTCAGGGTATTCCCGAGTGTGGCTCTGGGTTACCGCTCCTGGTCAGGAAATTTAACCCCGAGCCACACTTGGGAATACCGCCAGGGAGGTTAAAGTCCTCATTTCTTTATCTGAAAACAGTAGAATGATGGGCTTTACCAAAAAGTATAGCACAAGGGAATAAGAAGTAAACAGTACAGTGAAGAAAATTATTATTTGATCTCCTGCAGATTTTTTAAGTTTGTCCACTTACAAAGAAATGAAAGGTCTATAATTTTTTTATCATAGGTGTATTTTAAATGATAGTGACAGAAAATCAACCAAAAATCCAGAAAAAGCACATGATACAAATGTTATAAACTGAGTTGCAGTTCAGTGAGAAAAATAAGTATTTGATCCCCTACCAACCAACAATAATTCTGGGTCCCACAGACTGGCTATGTGGTACACAGATTAGTCCTGTCAAATTAAAAAGGTGCTCCTAACGACAACTCGTTATGTGTATAAAAGATACCTGTCAGAAAATTGTAAAATTGTAAATGTCTTACAGTTAGAATACCATGGGATTTCCATAACGCAGTATCTGGAATTGCACTAACATAGTTGTGTTAACATAGGGTTGTATCATAAGGCTAAGTACATGTTTATCCAGATTTTTCATTTAAATTAAATATGTATGCCATATGTTATTTATTGTTTCCAGAGGATTAAAATATATAAAAGTGCATTGTTTCATGTATCAGTTCATATGATAGCTCTAAAAATGCCACTGAGTATATAAATGTTATGATTTTATAACTGTGAGATATTTTATCAAAAGTTTTAATGGAGCTCAATAAATCATTAGACAGAAGCTTAAAGTGGTTTAAAATGTCAGTAAACAAACAAAATATGATTACCTATCCTGCTTATCATCTGCTGTTTTGGTAATTTGTAAGTCTGAGGCCACTGAGAGCATAACTTAAAACTGAACTAAATAATTGTCTTCAATGTGTAACAATAGGAGAGTTTTATTACTACTGACTTTACAAATATTATTATGTGCGCAAGAAACATAAACACTTCTGCTGCATTTAGAATTCAGAGAATAAATGAGAAATATTGCCTTATCTTGATCATCACATTCTGTATATGGTGACTTTAACTTTACGTTTGTATTCTTTTTTCCACTAAGGTTAAACAATGGTGTACAAATAAGTCCCTAATAAGTGTGCAGAACTACTGCTTGTAAACGTCAAGCCATTACCAAAACTGTGTAAATCTGTCTGTGAAGCGATATTACCCTAAAAACAATTGTAAATATCATGCCATGGCAGATGTGTGTTGATCACCTGTGGCACATGGTTTGGGCGCTCTATGTAAAAGGGCATGTCTCCTCTCTCCAATAAAAAAAAACAGGGCTTGACATTTGCAGAACAGTAAACAAACATCACGCTAATATGTGTGTCTGTGTTTACTCAAAGTAATAACTGCTTCAGCTTATTCCCTAAGCTAGAGCATAGATTTTACTAGGTCCCCAGTCAGTCTCTGTTCTCTTGTAACTATAATGGTGATATTCTGACAAATTCACAACATTTTACGCACATTTCCTCTTTTTTTTAAATGCACTTTACCAATAAGCCAGCCAAAAGGCATTTGTCCTGACTCTTAAAAAAGAGCTCTGTGGTGGAGGAGGCACAAATTAACAAAAAAGTCATACCTAGCTTCTAAGCGTACTAAACACTGAGTAAAATAACATTAAGGAGTCCTGCAATGCTATAATGCTTATCATTTGTTTGAAATGACAATCGATCAATGCAAATATTTCTATTTAAAAGGTACAAATTACTGTGATGGCAGACTCAGGAGGCAAGGGAATGAGATGAGCAATATTCAAGTAACATTTTGTAAGATCAAGGGGTTGATTTACTAACCTTTTAAACACGCCACAAACAAGTATACACTTCTGTAGTGTGTTCCCTCCCAGCATGATCTATTGGTGGAATCTAGACACCTTTGTAGTGTGTACACACCCAGCAGGTGTGTTGTGCAAAGCCCTGCATGAATTGCAAGGTGATATTGTGTAAATTAGCTCTACATTGTGTTGCTTGCGTTGATGAATGCAGGAATGTAAATGCATGAGCTAACCATTTTTGTCTAAACTGTGAAGCAGCATTATATATGCATTATGTGCATGATTTTTTCATATATGGCATTAGTGGAAATATGCTTTTAGAGACTTTTAGGTTGCTAAATACGTTTTGCTGTGTAAAAATCACACGCACCTAGTGCGTGCGTGTGTTTAGGTTAGTGAATCACCCCCCATGTGTCATAATTTGGTCAAAACAAACATAAATACATTGCAGTACTTTATATAAGACAGCTGCAGGCATCTATTTTGGCGCAATTGCATCTGGCCTTAAAAGGGATGATGTTCATCTGAGAAAACCACAGCCATTGCAACTGATGCATGCTCATTTCCAATATAAACCATTTTTTCCCCAACAAACAAAGTGAAGCTTTAGTGATTTTTGATGTGCCCTATTGCAGGAATAGAATTTTGTTTCTAATGGAGACACCTGTTCAGATGACATCAGTATAAGAGGGGATTTCCCTCATACAAAGTGAAGCTAAATCCTGATTTTTTTATGTGCACTATTGCAGGAATAGAGTTATTTTTTTCGAATGGAGACACCTGTTCAGATGACAACAGTATAAGAGGGGATTTCCCTCATACAACAAAGATTTGTTAAGGCTACAGGAGAGGAAGTAAAGGCAGAGCTCACAAATGAGATACAAATATGTACATTGCAAAAACAAATAAAGAGTTAGATAAATAAGGATTTCAAAAATGACATTTAAAATAATCCCAAATATGTTTGCTTCCAGTGTTTGCCTCCCTAAATTAGTAATACCTTGTTTTCCAAACACTATCTCACAGCTCTGCTGTCAATGAGGAAATAACAGCTAAAGTAAAACCGTTAGAAAAACAACAAAGGCACAAATGGCAGTAGCAAAGAATGGATACAGGCAGCCTATACTTCAAGTTGTCACCTCAAGCAGATGCCCATGGACATCAAGCTTTAGCAGTGGCAATCAGATGGACATTAACCAAAGAAAACAGCTATCGCACCTCAGGTAAGTAAGTAAAAAGCTAATGTAATATTGTTGTTTTGCTACTAGACATGTGCAGGATGGATATGTGACTGCCCTATTTGGACAGCATTCTATTTCAATCAAGTATGTAGAAGTATGTATGAAGAGTTAGCAAGTAATTTCAGTTGTCTCTCACAGCTTGCTACTACATGACTGTGAACCTTCACAAGTTCTAGGTAAGGTACACATGGTATCACAAATATTAATCTGGTGTTCCAACGCTGGACTGCTCTTGTGGATTATAAAAACTATCCATTATCAAATTACTGTGATGGCAGACTCAGGAGGCAAGGGAATGAGATGAGCAATATTCAAGTAACATTTTGTAAGATCAAGGGGTTGATTTACTAACCTTTTAAACACGCCACAAACAAGTATACACTTCTGTAGTGTGTTCCCTCCCAGCATGATCTATTGGTGGAATCTAGACACCTTTGTAGTGTGTACACACCCAGCAGGTGTGTTGTGCAAAGCCCTGCATGAATTGCAAGGTGATATTGTGTAAATTAGCTCTACATTGTGTTGCTTGCGTTGATGAATGCAGGAATGTAAATGCATGAGCTAACCATTTTTGTCTAAACTGTGAAGCAGCATTATATATGCATTATGTGCATGATTTTTTCATATATGGCATTAGTGGAAATATGCTTTTAGAGACTTTTAGGTTGCTAAATACGTTTTGCTGTGTAAAAATCACACGCACCTAGTGCGTGCGTGTGTTTAGGTTAGTGAATCACCCCCCATGTGTCATAATTTGGTCAAAACAAACATAAATACATTGCAGTACTTTATATAAGACAGCTGCAGGCATCTATTTTGGCGCAATTGCATCTGGCCTTAAAAGGGATGATGTTCATCTGAGAAAACCACAGCCATTGCAACTGATGCATGCTCATTTCCAATATAAACCATTTTTTCCCCAACAAACAAAGTGAAGCTTTAGTGATTTTTGATGTGCCCTATTGCAGGAATAGAATTTTGTTTCTAATGGAGACACCTGTTCAGATGACATCAGTATAAGAGGGGATTTCCCTCATACAAAGTGAAGCTAAATCCTGATTTTTTTATGTGCACTATTGCAGGAATAGAGTTATTTTTTTCGAATGGAGACACCTGTTCAGATGACAACAGTATAAGAGGGGATTTCCCTCATACAACAAAGATTTGTTAAGGCTACAGGAGAGGAAGTAAAGGCAGAGCTCACAAATGAGATACAAATATGTACATTGCAAAAACAAATAAAGAGTTAGATAAATAAGGATTTCAAAAATGACATTTAAAATAATCCCAAATATGTTTGCTTCCAGTGTTTGCCTCCCTAAATTAGTAATACCTTGTTTTCCAAACACTATCTCACAGCTCTGCTGTCAATGAGGAAATAACAGCTAAAGTAAAACCGTTAGAAAAACAACAAAGGCACAAATGGCAGTAGCAAAGAATGGATACAGGCAGCCTATACTTCAAGTTGTCACCTCAAGCAGATGCCCATGGACATCAAGCTTTAGCAGTGGCAATCAGATGGACATTAACCAAAGAAAACAGCTATCGCACCTCAGGTAAGTAAGTAAAAAGCTAATGTAATATTGTTGTTTTGCTACTAGACATGTGCAGGATGGATATGTGACTGCCCTATTTGGACAGCATTCTATTTCAATCAAGTATGTAGAAGTATGTATGAAGAGTTAGCAAGTAATTTCAGTTGTCTCTCACAGCTTGCTACTACATGACTGTGAACCTTCACAAGTTCTAGGTAAGGTACACATGGTATCACAAATATTAATCTGGTGTTCCAACGCTGGACTGCTCTTGTGGATTATAAAAACTATCCATTAATTTATAAATGGCCAGGATACAGAGGTTTTGGCACGAGCGAATTTACAGCACAGCAGGAAATTAAAAATAGCTGTAATAAATCAGCCTCTATGAATTTAAAAAACAAAACATATTGTGATTGTATTGTAAGAGCCTATTTAAAAAGGACATTGATATCCACTCTGCGAACACTGCAGGATATCACTGCTTTAATTACTGCTTTAATTACTCCACACTAGGCTGACATTTCACGTTTTATTATTAAAATGCAGAGTGCAACCTCTAGTGTCTTGCACTGATTTCTCTGCAAAATGCTTCAGAAAGCCCTCCTGGATAGGTGGAAAGCACTGTCACATAAATTATTAAAGTTATTTAAAAGGCTTTCTCGTCCTCCTGGCTTTTTCCCCCTATATATTAGAATGAATGGGGCATTGCTTTGTCCAAAGCTCTGAAACATGCAAAAAAGCAAAGCACATTTGTAAAGCACACGGCAGTACCTTATCAATGTGCCAGAGCATTCTTTCTTTTAAAGAAGTGGTATAGATGGAGTTTTTAATCCACATGTTTATACCCAGGTTTATGCCTTTACAACTGCACAAAAATGTGAAAAAAGAAAAGTTGTGTGTTGCTATTGAACAACACTAATTTAGACACCCATCCGGGCAATACCAAGTGATGCTGTATGGCAGAATAATGGGGTGGTTGCCCAAAGCCATTCCTTCATATTCACCAAATAGTTTTAGGGGTTGCCGGGTGGAGGGGTCGGCCCATCATATTTGGTGGGCTTGTCCCAAGGTAAAGAGATTTCGGCATAGGGTGTACCAACTTCTATACACAGTCACAGACAAGTAGACTTGTACGCCATCCAAAAATTTGTTCCGTTTCATTTCGGAATATCCGTTATTTCGTAATTCGTGTCCGAAACTCAATTCGGATTCATACGAAATACGAATTTTCGTTCGTTTTGGCACATTTTCGTAACTTTACAAACATTTGTTATGATGAAGTCAAAAAGCAAAATACCTTTGTTAATATTGGAGTTGATGAGTTGTTTTTTTTTTATCCGAAATCCGTTAACAGAATTCGTATTTCGTTTGGTTGACCAATCAGAGGTTTTCTCTTCTGTTGCTGAAAGTTGCATTACAATACAGGCAGGAAATACAAAATTCCGTTAACGGATTTTCGTTCCGTTACGCACATTCGTTATATTGAAGTTAAAAAGTAAAATACCTTTCGGATCTGAATTTCGTATTTCGGATAAAAAAAAAACTACCATCAACTCCAATATATTAATATTTTATGCTACACCAGACACAGGAGTTTACAGAGTATCCTGTCTGCCGATCGGAATATTTTTTTGGATTTCGTTGTCCTGCTTTTACTTGATTCAAATAAAATCCTTTTTGAAATTGCTACGCAAGGAGAGGCTCTTTTCTTATATGATTTTGGAGACAAACCGTCTGCTGGCTGGGGACCGTTGAGAGTTACGGCGAGGACGTCACGGCTCCAGGAAAATCTGTTTCCTTCAAAGCGTTTCAGGCTGCTTACTACAGCCACTACATTGTGGTGAGTACACACCCCCATGGGAGACGTACGGCATTAGCCCGCATCCCCAACAATTATCACGGAACATTTTTCTGTTTCTTTGAATTTATAAACTCTTTTTTTGAATTTATAAACTTTCCACACTTGGAACACCTTATTGCACCCATGGTGTTTGAAAAAAGAAGTACACAGCACTTGTCTTAAAAAACTTTTTCAATTTATTTGATATGTATAAATGTACATTCATTGTATATTTCCACATTTTTATTAAGTTTGATTGATTCACGGATTAACACGATTTCAGTACATCATTTATGGTATATTGTTTGCGGTATATTGTTTTAACCACATTCACTCAATTTATCCACCATTTTTCGTTGGCGCTGCATATATTGAAAACATATACGATTTGACCTTTGTTGGTCCTTATTGCCGCAGCCTTCTTATTTAATCACTTAGTTTAGTTTAAGACAGAGCACTTTCGTTTCACCTATCCAGCGTAGAATCAATAAACACATATCCCATATATATTATTCCGTCAATGGAATTTTGTATTTCCTGCCTGCATTGTAATGCAGCTCTCAGCAGCAGAAGAGAAAACCTCTGATTGGTCAACCAAACAAAATACGAATTCCGTTAATGGATTTCGGATCCGAATTTCGGATTTAAAAAAAACTCATCAACTCCAATATATTATTAGCAAAGGTATTTTGCTTTTCAACTTCATCATAACGAATGTTCGTAACGGAACGAAATTCCGTCAACGGAATTTCGTATTTCCTGCCTGTATGTATTGTAATGCAACTCTCAGCAGCAGCAGATCCATATTTCGGATAAAAAAAATCTTGTCATGTTGTTCAACCTCATTTACAGGGGTAATATTAGTTCCCGTTTCTAAAAAAAATTCGGATCCGAAATTCGTTAACGGAATTTCGTATTTCGGATATAATTCGGAAACTGCAATTCGGATTTCGGATGCTTCCGAATTTACGAATTTCAGGAAAATTCGTACAAATTTCGATTCGTAACTAAACGAATCGCACATACAGGCAAGACATTTCGCAAAGACCCTTTGGAAGCCCTATTGCACAAAAAACCTACGGTGTGTACTGTTCGTCAACACCGACTGGTAACCTTTATACTTACGGAAGCCAAAAGGGTCATTGCGAAGGCTTGGAAGTCCCCTGATTTGCCCTTTGCTGAAGTCAAACGCAGAGTGACGAGAGTGATGTTTTTTGAGAAACTTACTGCCATCCAAAGGGATACTATGGTATAATTCCGGAAGCTGTGGGAACCATGGATTGAGTCATACCTCCCTCCTTCTTTCGATATGGAGTCCTTGACCTTATAAATGCTTGTATCAGGAAGCTTCTGACACGTAACTTTTACCTCACTTCTTATACTCCCTCCCCTTTCCTGACCTTACCCTTCCTCCCAACCCACCCTCTCTCCAATCAATAACCAGATAACCCGCAATTAGATTCTGCACCATTGACGTAATACTACCACTGACGTGTTACTAGTGGTTATGTTGATTACTTGTTGATTCTTCATGTGCTCTAATGTTTGACTGTTTCTTTCTAATGCGAAAGATCTCCTTATGGTATGCTCTATTTGGTATGTTACCAAAACTGTTACAGATTGTAAACATGTGATTACTTATTACCACAACAAAAAACAAATAAAAACATTTTGAAATAATGGGGTGGTTGGTTGGCATCACTGGATTTAGTGTAGATATACTGTCCTGGGTGCAGGTGTTTGTATTGATAAATAGAGATGAGCTCCAAACTCCCTCATAACCATAGGGATTAAGGTATATCTCCCCTAGCTGCCAGGGGAATAACTGCTCTAGTTTGGCTGGGAATTAGTGTATAGCCAAGGCTAGACAAATACTTTTTCAGGGACATTCAGATACCAAGCTAAAGATAAGGACCTCCAAGGAAGTATTTTTAAAAATACTGCCTGTGCCACAAGCTTCACCAGAGAGACAGCAGGGGCTTAGGAAGCTGGGTAACAAAAGACTGAGTGTCAGGGCCAAGATAATGGGCCAGGAGTGGAACGCCTTGGCAGGGACGAAATATGTCCAAAATCGCAGCACAAAAGGGTCATCCAACAAGAATAGTTAAGTCCAGTTCCGGGTCGTGGCAGGCAGCAAGAATCGTAGTCAAAGGGTCAAGCGAAAGGGTCGGTAGCCGAGAAGTCAGATCAATAAACAGGTTCACAGGAGGGAGCTGGGTGTTCACCATGAGGTAGAATAACTCAGCAATGAGTCAAGGCTCTGACCAGCTTTATATACACAGGGAACCCAGTACCGCCCCCTGGCTGCCAGGGCAACCAGGAAGCTTCCCCAGTCAGGAGCCAATCGCAAGGCCGAGGGCAGTTGGTGAAAGCTGAAGTCCTCCCCCAGCCTGAGTAGCACCTGGAATGTGGGATGGCGCAGGCGCACTACACGCGTGCTTCCGGGCATGCGCGCGCGGCTTGCGTACCGCGCAC
>NW_017306412.1:2174706-2215780 GCF_000935625.1 Nanorana parkeri | reverse complement strand
GCGACTCGAGCATGCGCACCAGCCACACCAGCGCCAGATGCCCTGCCAGGAGGAGGAGGAGCCTGTACCCAATGCCCGCGCCGGCGAGCCTGGTGAGGAACGGCCTCCCTGGGTCCCTAACACTGAGAGACTTCATACATCTGAATGGGGAGGGTGCCGCTCTGTTGATGGAAAAAATGGAAAAAGGTTAGAAGACTTTTAAAGAGCAACTCCGGGCACAAATAATCTTAACCCTTGCAGTGGGACTATCCCTGCACTGCAAGGGTTAGGTGCTTCTCTTCATCTGGGGTACATAAATAAAAAATACATATACAAAAAAAACTATGTTCACGATGATATGTAACATATGTAGCACAATTGTCATTTTTGCATGTAGGTGTATGTGCATGCACGTGGGTGGCGAGGGACTTCATAATTTTTTCTGCATTTTTTTAAATTTTTCTTATATGTTACTTTATTTTTTTTTAATTTTTAAACACTTTTTTTTTTTTTTACACTAACCTTATTGCTATCACATAGGGCTAACAAGCCCCCTATGTAATAGCCGATAGGGTGTGACAGGTCCTCTTTATGAAGACATCAGGAGCCTTTCAGACGCCTAATGTCATCTAGGGATCCCAAAGAAGCTGTGGAAGCAGAGATCTGCTTCCCCAACTTCTTCTCCTGGCTCTAAGAGCTGGAGAATGTAAATAGTGTACCGGAAGTGATGTAATACATAGAACTTGCTCCCATAGACTTTCCATGTAAATATTTAATGGCTCACCAAAATTCAGAGGGAAAATTAAAATGTGCAGCTGTTTGTAGGCTATCCCCATGACAAGATATGTATAATTAGCAGGGCGGTCCCCTTATTGCTTATCTAACTAAGGGGATGCTTTGAAGCTGTTAGTCAGAGACAAAAGAGAGTTTGCAGCCATTGGCCAGAAAATCTATCCTGGAACCAGTCTGTCTGTGGACCCTATTGTTCTTCTCCTGACCATCTGTAATTAACAGAATATGCCTGGGCAGATCAATATTTATATTCAAAATCTGCCTGTATTTAATCATCAAAGACAGGAAAGACACATTTTTTGATTACTCCCATTCAATTACCCAACACAGAATATATTTAATTTCAAAAACTATATACATAAAGTATGTTCATGGAGATATGATATAAACCTAATTGGTCAATAATCAGTAACCAGTGTTAAAAGAATATACCATATATAAAGTAATAGGCCTAAATACACTATAGCAGAAGTGATGGCAGGCATATACTGTAAGTGAATTCAGTAGAAAGGTAACATAGTTATATTGTAATAAATATTAAAATTAATAGTAATAGGAGTATATAGTATTGAGACAGTAATGCTGTAAAAATACATCAGAGAACATGAGACACAAAGGATGCATATTGGGACATAACCATTGCAGATTGAACTCAGCTACAAAGCTGTTTTAACAAGTATCATGTACAGCTCAGTTCTGTGCAAAACGAAGTGAGTTATATATCTGGTTAGCAACAACACCAGCTATATAACACATTAAAAAAAGGTTAAAGGCAGCAAGTAAAGGTACTGCTTTTATTTACCCATATGGACCCATATGGATGTATGATACAGTTTTGGCATCCAGAAAACTTCTGTAGGAATCTGCTTGTAAAGTATGGCCTATACTGTTACAATATCCTTAAAGCCTAACTGTAGCTTTCACTTAAAATAAATAGTTAAATGGACATTAAAGTCATGGTGGTTTCCCCCATTCTGTTTCTGCTTTTATTACTCACCTTATGTGATGTCTCTCTGATCATCTTCTTCCTTCTACTGGTTTCCAACATCCCCTTTCCTGGTGTCAGTCTATGATCCCGTGCAGACTACTCGAGTCTCATGTTGCCTGTCTGATGTGCACACTCATGGCTGCATGCATTGACTTACAGCTAGTCTCTCCTTTTCTCCCCGCTGGTGATCTCAGCTGCGCATGTGCCTGCCTACACTTCCACCTGCATGGGGCGCTTGGAAGATGTATTCTGTAGCTGGGAGCGAGTGGCGCAGACTAAGGTAATTAATTGTGTTTTTGACAATTTTTCTAACTGTTTTTGCATATATCTACTACTTGCTAGCAGTAGTTATATGCAAGAAAATGAAGATTTTAATTCTACTTTAAATTCAGGGGGAGGAAAATAGTCATCTTTCAACGTTTTACATTTTTACTGGCAATAGAAAAATCTGTGTTTGAGCAGCAGGCTGCAGAAAGACTACTGCTATGTGTGTGAGTAGAGTATCTTTGCAGCAGTCTGATGTGCCCTTCCCCACTAAGTCAGAGTAAGTTAAAAGCCTTGTTTTTTTCTACTATCTGTGAATTACAGATTTATGTTATATATGTTCATTGGTTTGTATACTAGTTTCTCTTACAAATTCTAACTCACATGGGCATGAATACAACTGTGAGAATTGAGTACTGAGAAATCTGTGTACCAGACGAAAGGCAAATCACATAGTCACCCTCTATATAGCTGGTAGATATTTAGCTCCCCAAGCATGCCATTCTTGTGTAATCTAAAAAAAAGTTACCTTTAAACTTTAATTTAATGTTTAGGTACTGGTCCAGTTTTTTCTCTATCAATAGTCACTGAGGTAGTCCCTATTTCCTGCTTTACAGGTTGCCATAATATCTGAAATTATGTTAATTGTCCTGAACTCTAGGACAGTGGCATCACAAGGGGGTTGCGGGAGGTGCGGCCCGCATCTGGGTGTCACCATTGCAGGGGTGACACCAAAATGACTGACAGTCATTTTGGTGTCACCCTCCTCTAAAAAGTCAGGCACTCGGTCATGGACCGAGAGCCCGACAGTGTCAGGAGAGAGGAGGGGACCCGGCGGCATACCTCACCGGGTGACACTCGACCTCGGGACGCCCCTGCTCTAGGATTTAAAAAAATGTAACCCTAAAGTGCTCGTTTTGGTCTGGGGCAAAAATAAAGAATAAATACTCACCTGATCCTCGGTCCTGCAGCAGTGGCCACTCACCTCTTTACCCCTCCACTTGGGCTAAGGTATTTCCCTCAGTGTCCTTATGTCATGGACCTGCATTAGACATGACAGTGTCAAAGGTCCCTAGACTGCTCCTTCATTCAGCTGATTGAGGGATTCCGGTCAAAAAGGTGCCTGGACAGCAGCACCCATGCATCAGATTTCCAAAGTGTGTATACCCTGCTTTAGGCTCACAGAAAAGGGTTGTATGACACTGGGAGTCATTTTAACCTAGAAGTTGGTCAGCAACCATTATTAAAGAGGGAATGTAGAGCATGCAAAGGACAGTGCTAAAGTTTGGAGAACATAAGTAGTTCATTTTAATCTTTTTTTATTATTAAAAGGAAAGCATACAAATAAAAAATAAATAAAGCTGGAGTTGAGTTGATAATTGCCACACATTTTATTTAGCCCATGTGGGGGGTCTTCATCTAGAGATTTGCTTTTTAAACTACCGTGATATATTTTTAAAATGTAAACATTGTGCGTGTGTGTGTGTAAATTTCACGTTTAACTATTGAACTTTGTAAACAGTGGATCTAATTCAACTGAGCCGATAAAGAAAGTTTGAAAACTATCTAAGAATTAAAGTGACATTAAACCCTCAGATTTTTTAACATAAACCAATACTGTAATGTGTGCCTTACTGTAATCCATGGTAGTTTCCCTTCTCTTTGCTGCTCTTCCTTTTAAATCCTTATCTCTTCTCATGCTGGGTGAAAACTTCCCTTTGCAGCTGAGTGCCTCTTCCTGTAGTGCTGGCTCAGGTTGTGAACCTGCACACAGACACCATGGGGTTGATTTACTAACCTTATAAACATGCCACGAACAAGTATACACCTCTGTAGTGTGTTCCCTCCCAGCATGATCTATTGGTGGAATCTAGACACCTTTGTAGTGTGTACACACCCAGCAGGTGTGTTGTGCAAAGCCCTGCATGAATTGCAAGGTGATGTTGTGTAAATTAGCTCTACATTGTGTTGCTTGCGTTGATGAATGCAGGAATGTAAATGCATGAGCTAACCATTTTTGTCTAAACTGTGAAGCAGCATTATATATGCATCATGTGCATGATTTTTCCATATATGGCATTAGTGGAAATATGCTTTTAGAGACTTTTTGGTTGATAAATACGTTTTGTTGTGTAAAAATCACACGCACCTAGTGCGTGCATGTGTTTAGGTTAGTAAATCACCCCCCATGTATCCATTCCAGAGACAAGGCAGTCTGCTGCAAAACAGAAGTTCTGCCCAGCATGAGAAGAGATATGCATGTGAAAATACTGAATTTTGATATGCAGTATTTCATATTTCATATTTATCCGACTATAAAATTAATTATTTAAGCATTTAAAAATAAAAATGTTTAGTTTCTTTTTAGACAGAAACACGTGTGCATAGAGATGCTATAAAAGTAAATGATGTGTTGTCATTGCTTAATCACGGCACAAACATAATAACAAAAGTTACAGAAACAAAATATCAACAGGGATTCCACCAAAAATAGTTTACTCCTGTGATGTGACTACCAAGTCCCATACAGTGCTTTAGAGAAAATCTACCGCAACAAACCATTTTCTGTACTTTAAAAGTAATAATCTTGGACATGGAGTTACATCTATTTCTATAACACAATTCTCTGTAATTGCTCAGCAGATATTGATTTATATACTGCAGGATCTGTCTTACATTGGAAATTCACTTTAAAGACTTTGCATGGGGAGACAACATTCCAAACTGAAAAGTTTTTACCAAACTGTAAACAACTCACTTTCACATCTACAGCTAAGCTTTTATAAAATAAGTATTTAAATTATTGTGCTTATTCAGATTCCAAATCACTTTTTGTTAACTCTACTAAATTATGTCAGCTTTTTGTAAGTACCCCTTGATGTGCATTACTAGTACATCCCTCTGTGTATAAAAATCCCTTATATTTATTCTTGATTTATGTATCGCTAAATCATTAAACTTTTACAACTCAATAATGGCAATTAATTTAACAATAAGTATTCCCTGAATTTGTGCAAAGTAGACCATTCCAACACAAGGTAGGTATGCCTATAAAAACATACACCAAATGGGATATACCCTATTTTGCGGTCTATAGGACGCTCCGGACAGGACACAGGGCTTCTGTGACAGAAATTCTGTGACAGAAATTCTGTCACAGAAGCTGCAGTTAGTGACTGCTGAGACAGGTGGTGCTGTCTCAGTAATCACACAGAGCAGACGAAAAACGACGTTCTTCGTCTGCTCAAGGGGCTCTATGGTGAGCTCCTATCGGGGACTGGGACGGGTCACGGTCCCCCAGAGGAGCGGGGGACCCCGAAAACCACGGCGGGGGTGGACATGATCTAATTAGATCCCTTGTATTAAACGAGCAGCGGCTCCCACTGTACATTCAGCTCTGCTTGTCAGGAGCATGGCTGAATGTACAAAAAGAAACTACTAGGTATTCGCTCCATAAGATGCAGGCACATTTTTCCCCTCCTTTTGGGGGAAAAAAGTGTGTCTTATGGAGCGAAAAATACGGTATTCATTTAAAAGCAATTTTTTATTTGCTTTCTTTAATACGTGTAATTCTGTCAGAAACTCTCAATTCTTATTACCCTCAAGTTATTATTACAAAAGCTGCATCAAAATTTCTTGTGAGTCATAGTTGTGAAGTGAATTTTCCACTAAAAGCTATACTCCTTGTGATACCACTGTGCTAAAAAAAGGTAATAATTATGTTAAGTGCATCCACCTAGAAACAGTTTCACCCAGGGTTAGCACAACTTTCCTCCAGGATTCACAAATTTTCACTTGAATACAATTAGAAAAATGTGAGAATCTTGGATGAATGTTGTTTGAATCTTGTGTCAAAACATTTATTTTAAAAAATGCTTACGGATATTTATAACCTTCCACACAGATACCAGTGCTACTCCTAACAATGCCTTTCTATTTAAAAGGCTGGCACCATCTCAATTCATGCATCTTTCAGGTGTTTGGAATCCTCTCCTTGAACTCCTGAAAGCCAGATTAGAGATGACAGTTATGTAAATCATGTAGTCATATTTCTCACAAAGATCAGCCCTTTCTCCTGTCTCTCATCTTGTGACTTGCTACACAGTCACAGTGAAGTCACTGAGAGAAAGGGGACTGACAAAGTGGTTCCTCCTGCATGCAGCAGAAGCATTGTCATTTTTCCACATTCCTGCTCTCATCCTAAGCTGAATGAATACATTTTTAGTTTAGTTATGAATAAAGTATGAAATGGCAGGGATTTGTTTTGCTTTCTGTCTCCGAGTGAAAATATTTCCACTCATTTCCTGTCCTAGAAGCTCAACAAGGAGTTGGAAGAAATCTCTCCAAAATTAGAGAATATTCCCCCTAAGAAGTTGTCACCAGAAAAGATTGCACAATTTTTCTTTGCTTATGTTTTTGTTAACTGCAAACTTTTTGAAATCCCATTACTCTTCATCTGGGTGGCAATGGTAGCCAGGACAAAGAGAGACTGTGAATTTTCCCAGCTGGAACAATACAAATCTGCTAAACCTTCCCCAATCTATTCAAACTTAGAAAAACAGTTTTACACTTTAAATGGAAATATTTTTTAAATGTATCATGTTGCTGTATATTGTAACATGCCAGGAATTTATTTATACAGACTTATAGGGCCTGATTTATGAATGTAAATACGCCCATGACCAACAATCCCAGTTCAAAATATGCCAAAAAAGGCCTTCCTGTGCTTATAAAATGGTGCTGCCAGTTCTAACATATGGCAGAAAAAGATAATAGAAATGCGCCAAATTCATATAGGTTCACAAGGTGGAGCATAGGTGTACAGAAACACGCCAACTAGGTAGTGCCATGTAAAAAGTAAAAATACTGTTTAGTACAAGAAATCTTATGGAAAAGTTATACAAATACTATGAGGGTTATTCAAAAAGCCGCCAAAGGCCTAGTAACCAGGGGACGCTGATCTGCCATTACGATGAGAGCTTAGCAGAGCTGGCTTTGATATCACTGATGGCTCCACTAAGCTCTCATGACAGTTCAGCGGTACTGGGTAACCAGGGGCCGCTGAACTGTCATTACACACTGAGAACGTGGCTCTGCCGAGCTCTCATTGTACTGACAGATCAGCGTCCACTGGTTACCTGGTAACCAGGGGACACTGATCTGTCATTGCAAGTGGCCGGAGCCAGCCGTGAGATGCCGGCTGGCTCCGCCCAGCTGTCAGTAGCAGGCTTTCAGCCAGCCAATGGCTGGCTGTTCGGCAAGCTTCGAATTTCACCTCGGCTCAGTCGAGCCGAAGCGTATGCCTTTGGCTCGACCGAGCCGTTCGGCCAACTTCGGGAGCTTCCGAAGCATGCCGAAGGATCAGCCGAAGCTACGGCTGGATCCTTCAGCTGCTTTGTGAATAACCCTCTATATGTACATAAGTAAAATAGCTAAGCATCAGTAAAATTTACAAAATAGTCACAGGTGTTGCAAAAGTATGAGTAACAGCAAATGCCATATAGAGTGCTGGAGGAATGGCAAACTGAAAGGAGCATGTGTGCATGTGCACAAGGTACATGGCGAAATTCCAACCTAGAAAAAAACAATAGTCCACTACTTGATTTCCATGACAAATGTTCTTATCTACATCAATTAAAATGCATGAGTTACTATTGTGTGTAATGTGTATATCTTTCAATGAATATATATGTATATATTGTTGCCTTGTCTAGATAAAACAAAATGTTGAATGTTAGACCTAAGTTTTTCTTTTTTCTTTCTGTGTTTTTCAGCTTCTCCTCTGCTGCTGCTTTGACCAGCAGCAGTCTCCAAAAGGGAAAAAATGGAGCGCCTCTGTGTCTGGATATGGAGGCAATTCGCCCATCGATCGCTCAACAGTGTTGCGGATGCAGCACTGTTGGAGTGACCTCAAGAGAAGAAACCCTCAGTTCATCCAATATTTTGAGAGGAGGCCCTGTAAGTATTAATTGTTTGCCTATCTGCTTCCAAGCTATTCTATCATCTAGTCTCTGGTACTTATTACTGCTATTCTTTTTCTCTGTGACTTTTAACCTACATACTCTGTGATAGAGCCACATTGTTCATTCTTACCTTTTGCACTTTCCTAACTATATCCGGACACTGACACAGCAGATTGCAGTTGGTCAGGCAGCAATGGAGGAGGATAGTGGTGATGTGCTTCTCCTCTTCCTCTGAGAAGGAGCAAAAACCACATCCTGCTCTTATCTTCTCCTCAGAGGAAGAGGAGAGAAGGGAAGAAGGGGTTTCTGCTGGCCAAGCAGCTACCACCCCTGAGGAAGCAAAGGAGGAAGTTCCTGGCCCCATTTCAGGAGGACCAAGGTAAATCCTAATTCAATCAGGCCACCTACATTTTGACAGTTTGGATATGGGAGTGGGAAAGGATGTTGATATTTTTGGAAACAGTGTAAAAGCTTTCAATTCTGTGTCCTGTTTTCATGTTCCCCTAACTCTGTAACAGAATACTTAGGTGCCTATCAGATTTGTGGGAGTGTTGGCTGAGGATATGACAACCATTTTCTGCACTTCTGGCCTGGTGAAATGTTTCCATAAATTTAAAAAGTGATGTGAAATCTAGATAAGGTAGGTCCACATAGCTTTATAAAACCACAGGCCTTCCTATGTGTTTCTTTTGTAGCAAACACAAACTCAAGCTTAAAATATGGTTTTACATCCAAATGAAAACACAATGGGGGGTGGGGGGGGATTTATCAAAACTGGAGCAGACAAAATCTGGAGCAGTTGTGCATGAAAACCAATCAGCTTCTCTCTTCGGTTTGTTCAGTTAAGATTTGAAAACGAATGAGAGAAGCTGATTGGTTGCCAGATTATGTCTGCTCCATTTTTGATAAATTCAACTTGATTGCCTCCTTTAGTAAAACAATCCCTTACCTCAGCCAAAATTAGAGCCAATAATCCTCTAAACTGCATATATATATGGCATATGGTGTATATAGATGGGAAGGGGTCTAATGTTTTAGAATATATCAATTCTTACTAATTTTTATTTCATATCCTTATTTTTTTACAAAACTACAACAAATAGTCAACAACATTTGCCTTTTCTAGATGCACCGGGTCCCCCCAGGGTCAACCCCCAGGTGGCCAGGAACTTTCTTGCAGCCTAATTGTCCTTCTCAGGGGATGAAGACAGCCCCTGTGGCTCCTCGTTTGATGTTAAGTGCAAAATGTCACTATGTAGCCAGATCCCATAATCTTTTTGGGGGGCTGTGTATGTCTCAAACCTAGATTGTAAATAGTTTATAATAGAGTAGGGAAAGGTTACAGTCACTCTTCTGTTTGCCTGGTTTTTGTTGCTTTTCCATGTAGCAGAATTTGACCTCACTTCCAGTCTCTTAAATGGCCTCTAAAGGACAGGAAGTGAGAGAAATTGTTGTAACAAAGGGTCAGAGATTATTAATCCATGACACGATATCAAGCCATTCACCAGCTCATCATCAGATAGCAATATACTCAATCTTTCTTAATGGGTTTAAGTACACTGTAAGCAGAATATTTCTGAAGCTGGTAATCTTCAACTGTGCTAACAATTTTTACCAGAGAATTGTCATGTTTCATTTTTCACATGACAGGAATTCATTTTCCTAAATATAATGTTGCCTTAAACTCGCATTCAAGGATCTTCAAATTGACCCTTAGGCTTGTGGTCACTGACCTTCCTTAATATTTTGGTATTCTTAATGACCTGGCCTACTAACTGACATCTCACATGCCAGTGGCCTTTTCCAGTCTCTTTGCTTCCCTCTGTTATTTTGCCTCTTTCATTCTTTGTTTTTCAGTCATACTGGCTGCATTTTTAAACAAGCCAGATGAGCTCCAAGGACATCTGGCCAGCATTCCAATGATTTGTGTATAAGTGGGAGTGTGTACCTTTATGGCATAACAATGCTTGTGTCTTACGGTCCTTTGTGCGACTACAGGGACACTACACCCAATCACAAAAATAAATGTTTTGAGAATGTCATTATGGTAGCTGGTCAATAGGAAATTAAGGCAGTATCTTCTTTGGGAACAGTATAATTAAAATAGTTCACATTGCTATGCTCAAGACAATTGTCATGCCTTATGCTTAATATCCTCTTTTGTCTTCTGTAGGTGTGGCAAAGGTCAGTGATTGGCATAATCAGTGTTGTCTTCCTGAGATCCATGGTCACTTTAAAATGCTAAAAAAGGACCAGCTGGCTGTACATACAGATAGTGCTTTGGGAATCTCAGAGCTGTTGTTGACCCAGGAAGAGTCAAGAAGAGAGTTTAATTACTGATGACTGAGCTTGTTTTTAGTTTCTCTTCGTAAATGACTGACACACTTTTGACATTTTTGCTGTGTGATTCTTCCACGTCAGTAATATACTTTCTTACAAAGTGCACCCACACATATTATATATTGTTTTTTAGAGGACAGATAGGGCTACATATTTATATCACATATGTGTGTCTAACGCCTCACTTAGGGCAAATCAAATATAAAAAAGGAGGAAAAAACGTAAAAAAACTTTTTTCCCAGTTTTGATTTGTAGTATGTTTTTACAAAACCAGCACAGCTAAAAAACATGCAATAAATACATTCATTTATTTGTCCCTTATTTTATTTTTTTTTACAATTTTCACAATTTTTTTTTTTTACACTTTTCCCTATTTATTTTAACTTAAAAATGTTATTTTATTTATTTAATTATATCAAGCAGTCATTGTGAATTAATCTCACTATTACTGCTTGATAAATTAATACATTTTTGGTTATTATCAGGCTGCTTCAAACTTCAGAACAGCCGATAATAAGTTAGTGACACTGATCCTGCAGCAGTTCAGGATTCAGCTGTCACTAGTTTTCTGATTGTTACAATGACCATCAGAAAACTGAAACATTCTTCTTTCAGGAATAGATACATTATGTATCTATTCCTGAAAGTGAAAAAAAAAAAAAGCCAGTATAGCTTGAGAGAGATATCTTTTCGATCTATACGAGCTGTCAGAATGCCGGCAAAAGCCGGCATGTGTGCCCGCTCTGCTTTGACTCTCAGACACCCGATATTAAGGTATCGGGTGCCTGAAAAAGGTTAACCCTTTCATTAATGGATGCCTCTAAACTGAGGGATACATTAATGAATGGTAACCGCTGATTCTCAGCGGTTACCAGCCTTCTAGTGCAGCAAATAACTTGTCACGTACAGTGTACGTGACAAGTCATTTGGTCCCTTTGTGGCGGGACGTACATTGTACCTCTCCCGTCACGAAGGGGTTAATATACATAGAAAGACTGTTCTTGGAGACAGAATGGAGCCTGAACATAAAATTGTGTCAGTTTAAATGAGACTTCAGCTGCCAGCCAATCACAAATCATCCAATTCATAAAAAATATATGATTGTGTACTTTGAATCAATCATGGGTTCCTCATATGAGTGAATGGGAATAACTAGGATAACGATGGATAGGCCACAGATATAAGGGTTGATTTACTAAAGGCAAATAGACTGTGCATTTGCAAAGTGAAGTTTCACCACAATCACTAAGCTAAGGGAAACGTCCACTGCAAAGTGAAAATTCCCTTGCACAGTAAACAGCCTATTTAGTAAATCAACCCCATGGGGGGGGGGGTTGCTAAGGATCTCTGGGACAGAGGAGAACACAGACACTACAAGAAGCCATTTTCCTGAGAATGCTTAATCGCCACAAAGTCCTGTTCAATATTGAAATTGTAGACCAGTAACAACCGAAGCTAAATGTATCCTCTTCATTCATTAAATCATTGCATGTGCTAGAGAAGGATATAATGTTTGCATGTATATATATATATATACACAAATACATATATACATGCGCAGCTTGTATGTTTATGTATTGTTTTACCTGTAACTAAGTAGTTTGTGTATGTAGAATTTGTTGTAAAGTAGTTACATTCATTTACTACAAGAACCAGATGAACAAATAGCTGAAAAAGTTTGCAAAGCAAAATATTACGTTTAGCAAAACCCCTCAGCCATGTTTTGTATACCTATGTGTCACATTGATTAGGGAAGAAGTCATCACTCAGATTTGCTTTGCCCTTTCTTTCTCTAATAAGCACAACAAGCTAACTTATCCCAGTTAATTAGCAAGGAACGTCAGAAAGCTAGGTGTGAATTTGTGGGCTCAGTTAGCCAGACTAGACCTTTTGGTGAAACACACAGCTATTTTAGTCAGTATTGTAACCTCACCCTAGCTTAAGGGAGAATAATGTTCTGTTATTGTTAAGTGTTATATTAGAATGTGTTTTATCTGTTCTTTGTTGTCATATTCAAAAACAGTGCTCTGCAAGGTGACTCAAGCGGAGGCCTGAGAGGCCTTTGTTTGTATGCACCGCAGGATCTCCAAACAGGAATAAAGGCTGGTGATTGGGCCCTCTGAAGAACTGCCAGTTGAATTTTATTTATTTTGTTTTTTTTGTTATTTATATCTTTTATATTGTAATTTTAAACATGTTTTTATTTTTTACTGTTTATAAAAAATTTACAGTTTTAACTATTAACACTTGTGGCTTTTCTTTTAGGAATTGTTATAATTGCTTTAGCTTGTAAGATACACAAGTGTGAGTTCTTACAGAAGTAGATTGTGTTCCTTTTGCTAAAATATCACATTTATCTTAAATCCAGCAATACAAGGTTCATATAGCTTACTGAAGGTTTGTAAAGATGTGCTTTCTCCAAACAAGCAACCATGTGCAAATTCTAACAACGTTTCAATGTCTGCAATGTACATATGGTGGAGGATTGAAAAAAATAACCAGTTGCCCCACATTCAATAAACACCTTTAAGACCTACTTTTGACAAGAGACCATGCACTGCTACAAGTAATCTCTACCAAAAAAAAACAAATTAAATAAAATTCAAACAAACTGGCAGTTCTTCCGAGGGCCCAATATAAATGTGGGCTGTGAGGCTGTGAGGAAGTGGAGTACTGTGGTGATGTGGGAAATTCTAAAATAATAGAGAGTTTTTATTTAAAATTCACACAGAAGCCAAGATTTTGTAACAAAAGTAATCTCTAACAAAAAAAAAACAAATTAAATAAAATTCAAACAAAGAAGCCAAGATTTTGTAACACAACACATCACCCAGTGTAATCCAGCATCATTGGCAGCTGCTAGCACCATTCAGGTAGTCTGACAGTAGCCTGTCAGAGTACAAAACACATACAGGTCTATTCACTAAAGGGTGAAGAGTTTGGAGAAGGCAGGAGAAGTGAACAATCTAGGACAAAATAGCAGATTTGGAAAAATTATCCAATTCAGCTCACTTTCCAGATCAGCTATGTTGTCCTAGATTGTTCCCTTCTCCTGCCTTCTCCAAACTCTTCACCCTTTTGTGAATAGACCCCATAGTGGAATCTGTTATACTTTTTTCCCTGCAGGTTGAACAAAAAGATATAACTGTGTATATCCTGCTTAGGCGAGGAAAATAGTAATTTCTTTGTTGGTATTTTTATTAGGGTACACTAAATATAAATAAACATTACTTACCAGAGCTTGACACATTTTCCTTCAAGTTGCAAGTTTCCTGCTGTTGAAGAAGCATAACATAGCCTATTGATAAAAAATGAGCCACCATACACTATATAGAAGTCACTTTTATAAAGGCAAATAGACTGCTTAAAGCTTGCCATTTAGCTATAGATTTTCTGCAGATTTTCTATGGTCAGATGGAAAAAGTGCAACAGATTCTCCATCTACGCTAAACTGTGTGGAAGGAGGAATCTCCCACTGGGCCAAGCTTCAGTATCTTCCTAGTCAGCCCTGCTGGCTGTCCAAATAACTGAACAATCTGATTGGATGCAGGCATTGCTCAGGTATTTTGAGAGCCAACAGGGGCTGACTAGCTTGACCCAGTGGGAGATTCCTCCATCCACACAGTTTACCGTAGATGGAGGAATCTGTTGCACTTTTTCCATCTGACCATGAAAAAATCTACAGATAATCTATAAGTGTATGACCAGCTTTACAAGGAGTGAGACTTAATTATGGCTAATAATTGGCTAACTGGTACAAGAACGAGCATGTGACAGCTATGGGATGTATGAGAAAATATAACAATTAGACTTTGAAGTATTCCACTAATCAGAGCTGGCCTTTGTGGAGTCCGCACAGGGCGCCGTGGCAACAAGGGCGCCCGGCGGCTGACACAGCTCATCCTCGGGGAGGCTTCTCTCCTCCTCAGATCTCGGCCATCCGACATGACAGCACTCCCTCCTCCGCCCCCCCTTCAGTGCTGTCCTCGCAGCTGGGTTCCGAGAAGAAACTGTCCGCTGAAGCCTGTGGGGGGGGGGGGGGTGCAGGAGGGAGCGCTGCCTGCTGTCAGGATGGCCGAGCGGTGAGGAGAGAGAAGCTGCTGTCATCCTGTCAGTTTCAGGATGACAGCGGCTGTGTGTGTAGCCGAGTGGAGGACCGGTAAATATCTCTGATATTTACCGATTCTCTGTGCAGTGCAAACAATGGGCTGATCGTCTGACCACTCCAGTGTTTGTAAATAACTGGGGATACATAGTACTATGTGTCCCCAGTTATGAATGAACAGGATGTGATTTACATGAATTTCTCAATTTGGAGAAGCACTCACTACAGAGGCTTTTCCCCATTCAGAAACTGGTGATAGTAAATATTTTTACTATCACCAGTTTCTGAATAAATGGGAAGCCTCTGTACTGAGTGCTTTCCATTCTTTTAGAACAGAGGCAGCAGAAAAAGAGATTGAGGACTTTGTGTCCTCCATTTCTTTTCTATTTTAAAAAGTGTAATTTTTTTTAAAAAAAGTGAAAATTCCCCCCCCCCCACATATTATTAGATGCGTGCAAAGACTAAACATTTATTTCAGATGAAAAGAACGAAAACTAAAAACGTTTTCATTCATTTCATCAAACAAAACACATTTTTATGCTATTTTTGATTCAGTCACTGGCGTGTTGTGGAGGCAGTGCGCATGATGTCTTATGACACCGCATGTGTTGGGCGTCACCATCTTGGGCTATATCTAGGTATACCCCAAGATGGTGGCGCCTATATTGGCGTGTGACGTCACCTGACGCCACGCATGCATAGCGTCATGTGACGTCATGCTCCCCGCCTCCAAGATGGTGTCATGCATTCGCAGAACGCACTGGTGGCCAACATGGCTGCCGCGCATTCTCAAACGAATTATTATGTGTCTGAATAAATTTTTTGTATATTCGGGCAAATAGTAATTCATTAATTTAACATGTAGTCTAGGTTTTGTGTTCTGTTTTTTATTTGTACTTTCCTAGATACACTTACTTGAAAAAAAGTGACGGCATGACAACCTGACACTTTATTTTTTATAGACTCTATTTTAGTTTAACATTTATTGTTTACCCCTTGTTTGCCTGCAGTTGTTTTATTTAATAAGAATACTTATATTGTGCCTACAAGTTTAATACCTTTAAATAAAAGTTTTATTTTCCTTTGGGGCTTAACGAAATGTTAGAGTCTTTAAATGGTGCGGATATTGGAAAAATGGGTGTGGCTACTGAGGGGTGTGATCACTGAGGGGTGTGGTCACTGAAGGGCGCTGTAAAGCTTTCTCGCACAAAGTGCCTAAAGGCCCAAGGCCAGCCCTACCACTAATAAAGGGTACAGTTTGTTAAGTGTATAAAGCAGTTGAAAAGCAGATCCATGTTCCGACATGCGCAACATGCTCGCCTTCCCACAATCCTATTCACTGGCATTTTGCATCAAGCAGTAATCCATTTTTATTTTTAAAAGATCAGATATTTACTAACATTTGGACAGTACTACAACATTTACAAATCATTACGTTATTAAGTTTGAGCTTGACAATGGTTATAAACTTGTTGCACCTCACTATTGGCGTAATACCTGCACATGCCGTGACACACTATTTTCTGACATAGGCATGTTTTGAACATGATTTTCACAAAATTCACCCCATGAAGTCACTGAAAGGTCCATTTTCAAAAGCAAAGGCCAGACAAAAACACAATGCAAAATAATTAATTTGACTAGATATTTGCCTGTGTCATTTAATTTCATTACTGAACAGAAAGTAAATTGTAACATGCATTTTAATAAATTTGCTTTGCTTATTTATTTCAATTTCAATTTAAAGATTTTTGATATTTCAGCAACACAATCTTTGTGTTAGATAAGAATATAACATTTTCAGTGAAAAAACAATAAATGTTAACCTTCAAGACAAAAAAGGTGTGATCATTTACAATTGTTTGTTTGCAAAACATGTGCACTGCCAAGATTAGTTTCAATGGTTTATGTATTTTTCAAAGTATTGCAGTTTAATTTAGCTAACCCTGCTGTGAGAACGCTTCAGCACAGATGGCATAAAAGATCACCTACTGTTCCAAAATCCCTTGATAGAAGACCATATGTGCCACTATCCCAACACAATGGGTGTTAAGTATGTCATCACAATAGAAATTATTTTAATTGTATTGCTTATTTGACATTATGTTTAATCATTATCTGTATTTTACTGTCTCTTTGAAGCAATATACCCTGCCTGATCTTTTAACACTTGTCTTAGAATTTTATGGCGTATTAACAAGACTAATTATGGCAAACATATAATAGCTATGAAAACCTATATATTATGAGTTTTGCCCTTTAGATTTAATCTCATTTAACAGAAAACTGTCAGGATTTGTAATGATCTTAATTAACTTTAAAAAAAATGAAAGCTTTGTTGTGTGTTTGCTAGTGTTTTGTGTTTTCTAACAAAATAGTCTTTCTGATTTGTATTAAATACAAATTCACATTTTAGAAATGCAATAAAATCGCTAATAGATAATTTGACATACTGACAGCACATGAAAGTGACCAAGCAGCCCTTCAAATATTATCAAATGTGCTTCTTGGGGACAGTTGCTAAGATCAGTTTACAGGATAATAGATTACTGCTGATAGAAGAATATATACAACATGTTTTGGAAACCACTTCTCTTCATTAGAATTAAATTGCAAACAAGACCGATAGAATGGGAGTCGTTGTGTAGTCCAGCAGAGGAGAACTCAAGCAGGGGTGACAACACAGCCTGGGAATTCAGTGAAGTGAAAGCAACATTGTAAACATGCTAATTGGGCTCTCATGGCAGAATCAAAGTAGTAGTAATTATCTATACTATTCAGTGTTTTTTAAAGAGCCATGATCATATGGAAATGTGCATGTATTACAAAATTTTACCTCATATGTATTTTTTATTTTTCTCAGACATACACTTTAAAGAATAAGGATTAGAAAAATTGGCCAATTTTGCTTTGGCAAAATGTGTAGGTAAAATGCATTAGCTTTAATAATGAAAGCGCTTAAGCATCTTATGTTTCGGAACATATAACAGTAAAATACACCACAAAAATAGTAAAAAAATGTTTTTGTTTTTTTTAAATTGTATACTGACTTTTTACATATTTTGAAGTCTATTGAAGTCTAAACACAATACAATTCCCCAAAAGAGAAAAAAAAAGAACAGCAACATACATGATCATGATCATACATAATGTGAAAAAAGTAATTATACAAATAAATACCACTAAAAATTGCAAAACGTTTTTTTTTTCACAATAGGAAAATAACAGCAACCTTTGAACTTTTAACACTAGCTGCATTCTTGTGTTCCTTTTAAAATATTCAAGTTGCTATTTGGTCTCTCCTTTATCCTACTGTCCAAAATATCTCCAAAAACAAATACATTATAAAATATTAAAATACATGATAAAAATTAGCAAAAAAGGAACCTTTTTTAGTTTCTATTTTTAAATGATTTTTTGCCTTTTTTAAAAAAATGTTAAACTGTTTGTGATTTTTTTGGTTACACACAATCCTTTTAAAATCTGCAGGTCACTTGAGGACATGCTAATCCAATAATGGCTTGTCGATATAAAAAACCCACGTGTTCATGATCCAAGATCATTCAGGTTTGGTATATAAACAACCATTCATGAATCATCAAATGACCTACAGAATCATAATTAGGTTGCCTTTACAAACAACATAATTGTGTGATCATGTCTCATGGCCATTCTTAGTCTCAGCTTTCAAAAATTATCTTTTTTTTTATTCCACCTAGAAACAGATAACAATAAAAACCTAGCAGAGGCTTAAATACTTCCCCGCTCTATAAAAAGCAAAGATAAATAATTTTGCTACAGGTAGGCTTTAAATAGTTATTGTTTACTTCATTTTAGCATTCCATTATGCAGTTGTCATCCCTATTTATTTAACAGAAAGAACAATAAACACATACATACTGTAACTGCATCTAAACTTTTCAAAAGCTGCACAATAAAACAATATGACATTTGTTCAGGCTGGCATCACAATGTCATTAACAATAATATTTTTGTTCTCTTCATAGTGTAAATAACATAGGAACATGATATTGTGGCAATCATCTCTATATTTATTTCAAATAAATAGTCTGTTAACTTTTAAATGCAATGCATTCAATTATACATGGTTAATTGTATTGGTTAACTGTATAATAATTAGTAATGCAAACCAATATTTCCAGACATAGTAACTTTAAAGGATTCAAGAAATGTCTCCTGTACAACAGTCTGCAAAGCTTGAAGAATATCTCCATGGTGATAAAGTGAATAATACTTGAAAATGAATGGTATTGTACCATTGTCTTATTTGTATTTATTACAGGTCCCAGGGATGTCACACAGAGCTCCAACAGAGCATTAACTTATAGCCAGTTAATTATAGAGCTTTGCTTTATCTTTTTTCTTTTGTGGATGAGGTCAGTGTAGATTCTTGGCCACTGACGATGCTGTAGTGCAGATCAATATAAAAGGTAACCAAGGTGGGATACATAAACAAGAATAAAACAAAGCGGAGCCAGCAAAGATAATTGTACCTACAGGCTTATTTAGTAAAGCAGTGCAAAAAGCAAAGCAACACTACATTGCAAGATGCAATAACTCATAGCAAACCATTTAGATTTTTTTCTTGTCATTAATAAATAGCCAATTTTTGCAGGTCGATTGAGGTCTGCCGCCTTGACAACTCAGCATGTGCACAAACATCCCAGTAATACATCTTAAATCATTCCCTTACAATTTGGTAGCACTCTTGAAAAAGTCCTGTGGAAAAAATGCCTTGGGAGCATGGCTCAGTGACATGTCTGTGGTAAGATCCGGACGGTACTCTAGGTGGTAACTCACTGTTAGTGCGCTGAGAGACCTGTGTATGCACAACCGCTGAGAAAACGGCAAAGATACAGCACCATGTATAGGGAAAGATCAACAGGGTTAGTCACAAAAGAGTGAAGAGTTTGGAGAAGGCAGGAAAAGTGAACAATCTAGGACAAAATAGCTGATTTGGAAAAGTCTTCCAATTCAGCTCACTTTCCAGTTCAGCTATGTTGTCTTAGATTGTTCACTTCTCCTGCCTTCTCCAAACTCTTCACCCTTTGGTGAATAACCCTGCTAATGTTTATAATATAGTGCTATGAGGAACTAAAAACATGTGAGTGATGTTTTTCGTTTATATGATTAAATGCTTTCATTGGCTTGAATGATCACTGCATTTGATGTCCATTTTAGGACAAATTTCACCACCTGCCTCCCACCTCCTTGTGCTGGACAACAGTTCCCATCGCAGGTACTGCCACCAATATGTGACAATATGCAGGTCGGATCCTACCGTGCAACCACCAAGACATACTGATACGACTCTCACCCTCACCCTGCATAGAGATTTTCCAGGATGCAGGACAATAATCTAAGGCCAGCACACTGAAAGCAAACATCACCAGGGTTGGTTAACTCCACAGTTAACCCTTGGCACACACAAGTAATTGCTGCCACCACGTGTTTTATCGGAAATATGCACCATTCCTAGCAAAATGATGTGACAATTCTAAACGTAAGTAATGCCTGCAATACTTTTTTTTATTTATTGAAAATATAATATACATCCCCAAAAAATAAAGAAACCCCAAACGCCAAACCTAAAACAACATATCCAAACCTCTTTTTTGAATTTTTTCAGAAAATGAAAGAAAACAGAAAAAAACCTAAAATACAATACCCCCTCCCCCAAAATGGGGGCCAGCAGTAGCTAAACAGCAACAGAAGTTGTTGCTGACACAGACATAAAATTGTTGGGTCTATTAAATGTGAATGCCATGGGTGGTATACAGTGACATCACAATGGAATTCACAGTAATGGAGTGCTAATGTCACTGACCAGCACAGTGAATACAGGGGGGAAATACACACAACTATCTGCAGCCCACAGCACTGTAAATCACTATAAGGTAGCAGTAGCAATAGGCAGCAGTAAGTATAGCACTGTATAACTCTATGCACACTACTAGCACTGTACAAGTAGCACAAACTATCAATCCTTCACAAAGCTGTCAGCTGTCGCCCACTAACTCCAGTACATACTGACAGAAGGATGCTGACTTTTATAGGGAAGGGACTGCACATTTCCAAAGCCCCATTATTAGCCATAATTGAGCTGACCAGAGCTCAATCATTTGCAACTCATTTAAGGTTTGCTTTTGGTGCATGGGTGAACTTCCCCAAATGTTCTGCATTGCGGTGAACAGCAAACATGCAAATAAAATGTGAACAGGAACCACATTCTCAGTTGTCAGCCCTGCATTTCCTCTTTTTCTCTGTGCATTAAAGCCTTTTTTCATTACTGTTTTAAACTTCCCATGCTTCCCCATGGTGCTGCAAACTAGATAGTTCAACATAAACCTGCACTTTTCCCATAGAGGGAAAATCGACAGGTTTACTTTAATGTCCGCCTCCTCAGCATTACATACTTATTTCCTTTCATACCCTTCTGTTTATTTTAATCATCACGAATAAAGAAAAGAAACCATTTGTTATCTCTAGTCTGAGCTTACATAGTTCTGACTATTTTCTCCACTGTCCACTGTCACATGAGAGGAAGGGGTGTGGAATCACATGCCAAGCTTCCCACGGCTTTCTTCACACAACAGTGGGTGGCAGAACAAAGAAAAGTTGAATATGTGCTACTAAGAAGGGTGGTACTAACCAATCTAACTCTTGCACCTGTATACCCCTTATGAATGTGTATTTTGTTCAATTAACTGATTTGTTCACGGTGTGGTGTGCTTATTTATTTTTTATTTAACTCTTTGCTGAATGAGTAGGGGTAACAATTACCACTTACTCATTCACAAGGGGGTGGTGTATGGGTGCTCCCTTTATGAAAGGGGGTATCCCAATGCAGATGATCCCCCCTGCCCACAGGCCCTTGTCCTCATCGGCATGGGGACAAGGTGCTTTTCCAGGGCTTCCAGGCTTCGGAAAGCCTTGCAAGCTATCCTATGTGATAGCAATTAAAGCAATTAAAAATAGAAAAAAGTTTTTTAAAATTGTATTAAATAAAAAAAACTAAGTATAACTAAAAAAGACCCCCGCCCCTTGAGCACACGTGCATTAACACAAGGATGCGTCAGGTGCGCCTACAAACTAAAACGGCGATCACGCTACACATATTGGGTATCACCGCACATGCGGTTTCAGAGTGAAACCAATGATTCTAGGGCCAATATTCATGGATACCTCTAAACTGATCACCTGAATGGGCTTTTAGAATGTCGCCCATGGACAATTTGGGGTACCATATTGTGTTGCCATTTCACGGATGCACGCAATTTTTTACATGGGCATGTTGGGTATCTATCTCCTTGTTGTAAACAGCTTTTATATGTTACAAATAAAGTGTTTTTGGGCACTAAAATTAACTTAAGTAAATTTTTTACAAAACTTCGGGTTTGATAAAGAGTTGCGCTAATATTGCGCAAAGTAAAAATTTGCAACTGCCACCATTTTATTATACAGGGACTTTGCTTTCAGAAAATATATAGAGGGGAATTTACTAAAACTGGAGCAGACAAAATCTGGAGCAGCTGTGCATGACAACCAATCAGCTTCTATCTTCAGTTTGTTCAGTTAAGATTTGAAAATGAAAGAGAGAAGCTGATTGGTTGTCATGCACATCTGCTCCAGATTTTGTCTGCTTCAGTTTTAATAAATCCCTCTTATAATGGTTTGATGGTTTTAAGTAATTTCAGGACTAAAATGGGGATTATAACATTTGTGCAATAAAATTGAAAAAAAAGCCTTGGCAGTGAAAGGGTTAGTTTGGCTTTACTATTAAATGTGTCATGCATTCCAGTGTCCCCAACACAATAAAAACACTGCACAGTTTTTTTTTTCCAAAAAAAGACACTTCTATGCAATGGAATAATTGTAGGCCATATGCATCTCTTTTAAAGACTGTCAGAAAAACTCCTAGGTAGTGCACCAGTGGCTGAGCTTAGTGTGGTGTGACAGAGAGGCAGAGAACACACTGCACATGCACAGTTTTTTAATGAGCCAGAGGGCCCATTACTGTGGTGCTGGGGGCATGCTTCCATCATCCAGTGCATCCATCTAGGTAGGATGGAGGGGGGTCTCCTTCTTTTAAAAAAAAAGAAAATGGGCAGTGTTTTTTAATGTTCTGGGATGTTGGAATGCATGGCAACGTTTATGGTTAATCTGTATGTGGTGTATTGAAACAGTACAATCGTGTTATGACATCACATATTTTGCATGTGCAATTTTTTGTTTACTTTTACAGGATTGCTTGCAGCAGGACCCAAATTTCATAGTATAGTTTATGAGTTTCTTTTTTTACAGTCAAAGGTTTGATACTAGTGCACAAAAACACTTCAAAACAACAACCTGTCATTCCCTGAGCCTGCCTTTTATCCCCTTTTTAATAATTATTCCCCCAAAATTCAGAATATAGAATTCAAGCATATGTTTGGAAAAAATTGTTTAACATTAGTACATTAAGGAAGCAGTTGATCTGCATCCTTTGCCAGCAGCATATCAGCCTTGGTATAAGTACCAGTTATTTGGGTCACACATGCATAAGGAAAACACATGATTCTGCACCACAGAGCTTGATTGGAGCAGAACCTCAATGAGACAAATTGACACCACAAGACACATACTCCTCTTCAAGGATACATAGCAGCCACCTTAATTAGTGCTGTTAATGTACTGTTTTCCTCCTCTGTAATGATGCATAGCAGCAATTCGTTTTATTTGGCCATGTTCTTTGTGCTGCAATCTAGGAAAATGTTCCTGGTCCTTTTTTCCTCCTCAAGGGTGAATAGCAGTCATTTCTATGGGACTTGCAGTGTACCGTTCTTTCAATCCTGTGCTAAATAGTGGCCATTATGTTGCCCAGAAGGCCAAGCAAGAGCAATTATTTTGTGCAGAAGGCCATTCCGCACCCTCCATCAGGATGTAGAATGTCAAGAGTCAGCAGGAGACAAAGGAAGAATACAAGGAGGATAAGTTTTGGGGGGTGCTAGTGCTTAGGAGTAGGAGGAGTGTTGGGGTGCTGCCAGTGACGTGTACATTTTTTAGGGAGGCCTCAAGGGTGTGATTTTATCCCTCCCTAATACTAGGGTAAAAGATGGGAAATCTGTGGGATCTGCTCCCATCATCAATGAGGGATTCCAAAATGACCCACTCTGAGGAGGTGGTGCAAATAAATTCTTTACTCTTTGCCGCATTTTCTGATGTTGGCTTGATCCTCAAGAGTATTTTGTATTTTCAAATTTAATTTTTTTAAATATTTTTTATTTTTTTCCTTGCAAGGCCATCCCTGCCCCAATGAAGCAAACATAGGCAGGGATGCCAATATAAAATAGGTACAACCTTGTTTGAAAACAGAAAGTCCTAGGTCTAAACACTACCTTGTCCCTGCAAAAAAAGAGTTCTCTGCATATGGTTCAATGATGTAAAACAGCTTTTCAATTTGCCTTAACCTGGGCTCTTATGACAATGTGAAGGGTATTGATAGCATTATGGAAAACATAGACACTGACATTTCAAAGGAGTTGAGCCCCCCAATGAAAGAAAATAGGAAACAATAATTAATATATACAACAAAGTTATAACACAGATCATAAAAGAGATTTGTCTTATTAAAACCATAAAAAGTATTTATCCAGTGTTGAATTCAAAAAGAATATTGTACACTGTATCATGTATAAACATGCAAATGTGGATGATTTAATGTCAATCAAGAAGATAAATATAGGACTGAAACTTCAACTGAGGTGGAAACTACTAGAAAGCAGCAACATGGAAGAGTCAGAGGAATAAAATAAAACTGTTCAAATTCTATTTTATTGCAGTTTAAATTGTAAAATTGCTCAAACAATCAAATATTTGCTGAAGAATCACCTTTTTTGTTGTGGAAAAGGAAATCGTTTTGATCTATTTAGGCAACTTATTGTGTAGCTAGTAGTAGCTACCAAATAACTGACAGGTTTATTTTTAAAACTAGGAAATTCCAATACTCCTCAGTGCTATACACTATATGCTATACAAGTGCTATACAAGTTTATTAATAAACCCATTAGTGGTTTGTGAAAAGTTTATGAATAGCTACATAATTTTTAGCTACATACATTTTCATATTTTTCCAACCTGTCATGCTGACTATTTTCATTCACTTTTTAGTAATTGCATTAAGATATTCAAAATTAAAAAAGGATTCAAAATCAAGCGGCTGATGCAACAGTGTAAAACTGGCCTGCAGCTGGACATTTTTAATCAGGGATAATAGGCCAAACCAGTGTTTGCCTGACTTTTATTTTATCCAGGGGTGCAGTGAATGTGAGTGCCGTAATCTGAGGTAGTTTAGGTAGGTAAAAATAGCATTGTCAGATTGATAGAGCCGATGCTTCTGATGCTGTATTTAAGCCAAACAGTAATGTAAAAGTAAAAAATAAAAAAAATTACAAAATATGTGATTTCAGAATACGGTGTCACTGACACTCTCTGTGAAAATCAAACTTTTCCATAACTCCACATACAGCTTAAGGGCATTTCCCAAGCATGTAATTGAAAGTACTGATGTTTTCCATGGTGCTCTAAAAGTCGTTCAAAAAAAAGGGCCCTCCCCAGCTGAACAGTAGTTAAAAAAATTGCATTGCTCCATGTCCCCTGTGGTGGTGCCCAACTCCCCATGCCCTTTGCTTGACAATCCTTTGCCAGTCAGCCTTGATAATGGCCATGATTTTCAAGATTCATCCACTAATAGACTTCAGTGTGGTTTGAATGTAGGTTTGCAATTTTCAGACATCATAATGGGTTTGACAAACCACTGTCCATCAGTGTAAATGGACACTAGATCGATTACTAATGTAAGGGGACACTTTCACATTGACCACCAATGCAAGTGGGCATAAAGCCATTGACAGAACACAGACCGACCTCCTAAGTAAAAGGCACTTGGTCACTGACCACCAACAGGTTACTTTACCACTGACCACCAACAGGGTTACTTCACCACTGAATAGCAAAATAAGACGACCGTATGCTGACCAAATCTAAACTGTGCATATCCCAGACATACAAAAAAAGGTTTTACTGGTTAGTCAGTTGTTGGTTTACTGATTCTCTGTAAAAAGCTGTAAATTGTTGCGGATCTTACAATGACTATGAGGTATAGCACATAATGTACAGCAGTATGTTTGATTACATCATCATATAGTTTGCACATCTTTCAAATAGGGTTCCTGCCCTTAGGGTGTAAAAGGCCCAATTCAAGAACTGCAACACAATGGTCAAGGGATATTTAAAAACCTGCTATGATTATAGCCAGTCTTGCCTTATAATTTTTAATTTTACATTATTTGGTAAAATTTGATGAAGAAAAAATGTACAAGTCATTAAATGTTTCAGCTTTAGACATGAAAATAAGTAAAAGGAAAATAAAAAACAAAATAACAGCAGACCATAGAGTGTCTGATTAAAGATGTTTCATAATTTTAAACCTGTTGCTATGGGAACCACATTAAAAACACATTTTCAAAGAAATAAACATCATTAAATAAGAATTCTGAGTGATTTTAGCAGTAGCTGCACATTTTATAAAACACTTTTCAGCATGAATATTTTTATGCTTTCAATTTGTATGTACTGCTAAGCATGTCTTTTAAAAATATCAGTTTATATTCTTGGCAGTTTTACAGCATGTACAGTATATTTCTTGCTTACTTTAGATGTTATATTCTGGTATTTCTTATGGCTTAGATAACAGACTGTTTACAACATGAAATTCATTTAAATGACTTGTAAAGGACAGTTTTGACAGTTAATTTCCTTCTTCGGTTATTTTTCATTAAAATGTTTATTTCAAATTAATTAATTGTGTACTAAAACATTCTAAATAGTTTGCATTAAAACATGTATTTAAAAAACTCTTGTTTAAAGAAAAAACATTGTTTCTCTTTAGAAAGTGTTCAATTTATGTTGTTTGCCTGCTAGTAGATATTCATATCAGACAACAGAGTTTCCATCCTTGCTATATGACTATTTTGGATAAGAATAATTGCAGGTTAGGACACTTGGATGGTACTAGTGATTTGCTTGGGTTTTGGGTACAGTTTAGTGCACCAAATCACCACAATTTTGAGTGCACCACATCCTCAATCGCCCCTACTGCCATAACTGCTAATAAACTTCACTATGTCTGGCCTAAAAGCCTAATGGGAGAGACATAAATTCTTCACATGCAGCTAGAAGGGGCAAGCAGGTTCTGCATCAGTTGGAGAAAGCGGTGGTCAGGCTATTTGAGCGGTGAGGCATGTCTACCTTTCTTTCTGGCAGTGGGAGTGCAATAGAGCCACAGCATGCACAAGAACCTGTAGAGTGGTTAACCAAGCCTTCTGTATTCTGTATAGGATTTGGTTCAGGGGAAGGCAGCTTGCAGTGGAATGGAGAGAGCAGCCATATATTTGACTGGATGGCACTGCCCTGCGATTACAGGCCACTGCTATCCCTAGGGCTAGTCCACATAGCTCCACTGTCTGGGCCTTTTTTTAACACAACTGCTGGCAACAGCATTGTAGTGTTTTTCTACCTCTGCCTCGGTCTGCAGTGTGTCTAACATGGTAAATGTAAAATTAATTTGAGTACCACATGCATGAGGAAACATGATACTTCACCTCAAAGCTTGGCATGAATATTACAAATCAGCAGCAAAAGGCCCAAATCTCAAGTGACTGGAATGGAAGTCTGTCAATGGGACCACACAGACTAGGGCAAGTGTAGACTTAAACCCCACTGTAAGTCTCCTAACTCAAGCTCACCACCTATTACAGCATTCATAGGCAGGTGTCTCTTCCATATTTGCTGGAGTAGAACAAATTGTCACTCCATCAACCCAAGTTTCTCAATATCAGCTTTGAAAAATTTCTGCTCCCATTTTAGCTGTTGGAGTCAACCCCATTCTACGACATTGTGGTCTGTACTGCAGCACAGTAACAGGTACCCAGCCACCCTTTTTTTTACCCAGAAGGCCATGCCTGCCCTCCACCAGCATGTGGAAGGTAATGTTTCCTGCTAGCGTGGCCAGGGACATTACATCTCTTTTAAGGTGCACTGGGTAAATTTTCTGGCAGTTGATAGGATGAAGGTCAGGGCACATTTTTAGAGCTGGTGGTGACACCCAATTTATTGCATCTTCTGTCACTTGTACCCCCTCCTCCTCAATGGCATCTCAATTGTTTCATCCAGTGACTTATCAGAAACATCAGTCTTTCCCCCCAAGCAATCAAGAGCCTAATCAACAGCCCAGGCCAAATGTTGCTACACTGTTTTTCAACTGGTATGCCCAAGGGACAGGGGCCATACTAGCAGCTTTTCGGTGAAAGGCTGGAAGGTGGCTGATCCCATGCCATTTTGTGCCAGGCAAGGTCGTGTATAACAATGGCACCAACCTGTCTGTCAGCAAGAAAATTTCACACACATCCTTTGCCTGCCACACAGTCTCAACCTGGTAAATCAGTGCTTCCTAGTTTGGTATCCTGGCTTCCATGATGTCCTGCGGCATGCCAAAAGAGTGTGAGATCTCTTCAGGCAGTCATACCCAGTAAGAGCTTGCTTAACAGAAATGCAGTGGCAAGACAAGCTGCCTGACTACTGCATAATAAGCAATGTGCCCACACACTGGAGCTTAATGTTGAGGACTGTTTTTCAACTGGTATGCCTAGGGGACAGGGGCCATACTAGCAGCTTTTCGGTGAAAGGCTGGAAGGTGGCTGATCCCATGCCATTTTGTGCCAGGCAAGGTCGTGTATAACAATGGCACCAACCTGTCTGTCAGCAAGAAAATTTCACACACATCCTTTGCCTGCCACACAGTCTCAACCTGGTAAATCAGTGCTTCCTAGTTTGGTATCCTGGCTTCCATGATGTCCTGCGGCATGCCAAAAGAGTGTGAGATCTCTTCAGGCAGTCATACCCAGTAAGAGCTTGCTTAACAGAAATGCAGTGGCAAGACAAGCTGCCTGACTACTGCATAATAAGCAATGTGCCCACACACTGGAGCTCAATGTTGAGGACATTGCTTTTTCATCAATACACATACATTTGTGGTGAATGTGGCAGTGCCTGCACAAGGACCCTAGGAAAAGGAGGAGCCACGTTGACTGTAACTACCTCAGTAAAGTTTTAAAGTTGGCATGGCTCCTGGCAGCAGTCACAGGCAGTGGCTAAACCATATGATCTCAGATTTCCTGGGGTCTAACGTGGATGCAAACAACCTTTGAACCTAGGTCCCCATGGACTTTTATGTCTGTGGGCTGGACTATTGGAGAAAGATTTCCCAGGATGCAATTGAGCTGTTGGCTTGCCTTGCAGCCAGTGTGCAGTGTGCTGTCAAAGAAGACTTCAGTGCAGTGGGTGGTTTTATGATAGAGAAACAGCTGACTGGTTCAATATTATAAAAGAGAACCATTCCTGGATGAGCAATGACTACAAAACCCCTGCAGTTGATGATAATTAATATTTTTTTCTTTAAATCTGGGCCAAAAAACATACTCTACACTATTACCATCTTCTGCCACCACTGGGACAGCCAACATTACCACAGTTCCTGGCTTGTCACCATTGCCAGCTCTTGCCAGCTTCACCAGCTCCTTCTACCACTGCTGGCCTGACACCAAAACATCTCATGCCAACACTGTTGGCCTGCTGTCATTACCATGACTTATTGCCATTACCAGCTCCTTCCCCCATTGCTGGGCTACCACCATTACCATGCCCTGCCACTGCTGCTGGTGCATTACCACCTTGTACTGTCTAAACTGCTCTATTCCAGTGCCCAAGCATTGTAAAGGTGCCACACACATTTTTTTCCAAAGCTGTGCCTTAGCTTCAAGTTCTTTTTTCCTGCAGGGCCAGTCCTGTATTGCAGCTCAAGGTTTCTGGTGTATCCTAGTGATCACTCACTGTCACTCACTGTCAATGTGTGATGCCTAATGATTCTGCAACTGGTGCTCAGCTGGAAAATGTACAGTGTTGGTGCAGGGTTCATAACACTCTATGTCTTCTAGTTTGCAGGCTGTTCCGTTGTTCTGGCAGCAGCGACCATTTTCTCTCTGAAATAGTAAACTCGAATTGAGGTTTTTGTTCTTATTAAAACCTACCTGGCCCCTTCACATTAAACTGACATCTAGTAAAAATGCTTAACATACTGTTCCTTGATGTTTTGGGTGAAATAATAGACTCTAAAGTTCATTGTTTGATTAAAAGTTGCCTTGTGTCTTTCCTATTCAAACTGTGGTCAAGGAACTATTTTTATGTACTGTATTTGTAGTCATTACAATATTTTTCAGTTTTTTTCTGTGAAATAAATTCACACTATAGTTGTTTTTTTTAATTAAGGGTTGTTCCTGCTGTTAAAAATCTACCTGCTATAAGTGCTTAAATACTGGGTATGCAGTCAGTGCAAAATTTTGCTGGCTTTTACAAATTACACTCTAATGTTGATGGCTCCATTAAAAGCTTTGTGGTACTTGAATTTTGGAATAAAGACTGACTTCATTTTTACAGTTAAAAATATACACTTTATTGTGGATATTTGGCCTGAAATGGTGCACGTGGTATGTAATTTTTTAAAATACTGCCTACTCTAACTGCTGTAGTGCTGTCTATGTAATATGTACTATATATCTTCCTTTTATGTGTAACTTATATACAGTTAAGTGTGGAAATTCGGGATAAAAAGCTGCAGGAATGCATAAATTGTAATACTCGCCCTTAGACGGGGTTGAATTCCCCTTTGTATCTCAACTGCGGATGTAGAAGTTATGTATAAGTACGGGTATCAGATCGCAGCTACTCCTCATATGCCCTGTATTTGAGAAAGGCGAAGAGAGAGCTGCATCACATCACACCCCAGATTCAGGAAGGACATCGCGGTTGGATTTGGGTAGTTAAGTATAATCAGAATATCTGCAATACCAACATGAGCCCCTAGAGGGCAGCAACGTTTAACCCACAGTAGTGCTAGGCAATATATACGGCAACGGTAATAAAACTAGCAATGGTCATAGTGGTCTGTACCCGTGGGGTACTATTGGAGCTTAGAGAGTAGTAGCAGCCACAGATAAATAAGCAGTTGGAGGAAGTATAAGGAACAGTTAAGGCATCAGGTTCCCATTTGGTAATAGTAGTTGAATATACAGAGTCACTCATAGGCATAACCAGTTGGGATCTCCTGGAGCTATATGTCTCTATAGCCCAGGGTACTTGCGGTTGTGGTAGCTGCAGCAGTAGTTTGATCTGTCCACAGATCCTGGGTCCAGTGAAGGCGAGTGGGGAGCTGAGTTGATCAGCGTCCTGCTACAATCAACAGTAGGATGCCGATCAACTAGCGAGCAGCTGCTTTAAGCCGAGTGCTCGATCTAGAGGGGGCGGAGTCCTGCAGCTCGCCTGCACCTGACGTAGACAGCCCTGGAGAGAGAGACGGCGGAGACCCATGGCGCGCCTATGCAGGACGGCGACGGACACCGGCCCCAGACGTCACCAAGGTGCGGCGGCGACCCGGGGACGGGAACCTGCGGCGCGCCCGTGCAGGATGGCGACGGACACCGCCACCCGAACCCACCAGGTTACGTCTGTCACATAAATAGATCACCAGCACTCAATGCATCTGCATCATGCTGGCTGTGGAGCCTGTACTATATTTTGAGCTATTATACACTCTAGTTTTTATTTCATGGTAAACCCACCTTGTCTCCTTATTTCCTAAAAAAGCCTACCTTTTTTCTCCCTTTTACATTGCAGCCCAATCAAGGTGCTTACATATACTACAGCCATTGTTTTACGTGTATAGCTATTATCTCTGAAATATGACACTTTTTATTACAACTACCTTGTCTCTGGAATATGGTGTTGTGATTTTGAAGTGTGTATGCTTGGTTTTGAAATGTTATTAAACTTTCAAGACAATTCAGTGTGATATTGTGATAAAAAGATCACAAGCTACACTATGAAACTGTTTTGCCACTGTTTAGCAATTGATACAAAGTTGGGGGCTTTAGCTTAATGGTTTTTGAAGAGTAATCCTTCCTATAGCTTTTAGATTTGTTGTGGCTTGTACATCTGCTGCTCAATTATGGACTATTACTGCTAGATAAAAAAAATCAAGTGTTGAACTAAAAAAATCCCATGTTGAAATGAATCAAATTAGGGCACTGCTGCTATATTTAGGTCATGCTATATATAAAATGTAAAACTTTACAATACAATAAAATTATTTTTTAATTATACATACAACATATGGTGTCACTGAGGTTTGTAAGATGTGTACTGTTCATTAAAACCACACACAGTTTAAAGTAATCTCTCAATCATCTATTAGAAAACAATTGTGTTTTCCCATGTTGCCATCAAAGTTGCATTAAAAAGAGGGTCCAACCCTTGCTAAATGGCATTTTTAAAAATGTTGTTTGCATTGGTGCAAACTGCCATATAGCCTTTGTTTGACAATCCCTTTCCTATTAGCCTTGAAAAAGGCCAGAATTTATTTTGAAGAATAGTCCCCCATAGACTTCACTGGGGTTCAGATAGAGTTTAACTAGTGGTCCACAAATCGAACCCTCTTAGTCTGAATTATAAAGTTTTTTTAAATTACATTTGTACTTAGATTAGGTTTGATTACATTAATATGCTTAAAGTAAAATATATTTTAAAGGCTTACACTGACAGACATTGTGCTATACATTCCTAAACATAACAAATGTATTGCCTATAGTAAGAAAATGTTGCTGTCCAGTTATGCATACAAAGCGCCAAACAATTGAAAACATATTTACATTTGAGTGTAAAGTGAGGAAGAACAGGTTTTTTTTTTACATAAAATAACCTTTTCCCCTTTTTTGTAATCTTTATCTAAAATGTAGTATATTTACAAAACACACAGTCAGACTAGAGGACTCTTAGGTTTTAAATAAAAATAATGCCAAACCCTTAGCCTTCTCATGCTCAGGTTGATGTCTCCAGTGTAAAAGAGAGGCGAGCTCTATGCTTGAGGTAGGCACACTTCAGAAGTTGTGCACTGATTACCTTTAGAGTTGCTGCAGGTTAGCAAGTTAGCAGGTTAAGATATCTGGAATTTAGTGACAGGTCTTGTGATGATAATAAGGTTGGAGCCTATTAATATTAACCCCTTTGTGACTGACGACGTACAGTGTACATCGCTGTCATCGGGGCTGTTTAAGCAGACTCCCAGAGGCAAAAGCCGTCGATCTGCACTTCAATAGCTTATTTGGAGTGTAGAGGTGACACTGGGGGTCTTTTGGACCCCCAGCATCACCTTAAAGAGTACCTGTCACCACCATTTGCTATCACATGGGGGGCTATGTGATAGCAATCAAAGTAAAGTAAAAAAAAAAGAAACGTTTTTTAAATTAAAATTAAATAAAATAAATCTAAAAATAATTTAAAAAAATGTGAAGACCTCCGCCCCCACAAGCATGCGCGTCGCGTTGTAAACGCGTGTCGGGTGCGCCTACGTATGAAAATGACGAACGCACTAAAGTAAAGTTGGGTATCCACGCACGCCGGAGTGAGATCAATAATTCTAGGGTCAGTATTTTTGGGTATCTCTAAATTGATGACTTGTGGTGGCTTTTAAAGCGTCGTTTTGTACTTTTTGGGGTACGAAAGTTTGTCGCCGTTTCACGGGTGCACACAATTTTTAACCTGGGCATGTTGGGTATCTATTTACTCGTTGTAAACCTCATCTTTTATATTGTATTAACAATGTGTATTGTATTGTGTTTTGTGGCATTTAAGTAAATTTTTCACTAAGGTTTGGGGTTTGATAAGGTGTTGCGCTAATATTGTGCAACATATACATTTGCAACTGCCACCATTTTATTCTATAGGGTCTTGGCTTTCAGAAAATATATAATGTTTGGGGGTTTTAAGTAATTTTCCTAAAATGTGGAATATAACATGGGTGCAAAAAAATTAAAAAAGGCCTCAGTCATGAATGGGGTTAAATATGAAATTCTCTTGTCCCCCAGTGTAATGCAAATGCAGCCTTTCATTTAGTTCAGTTTGCCAGGTCTCTTCAAATTAAAAAAAAACAAGATCTGCTAATCTGGCCTGTGTCTATAGTTCTAATTGACATAGATACCAGAATCACCCTCTTAACCCATTTCATGGCTGCCCCTAATTAAAGGAAACCAAACAGAATGGCAGAGCACCCATCCATTAGCATTTGCCAGGTTTATGTAAACATAAGCAGGCCTGGTAAGGTTAACAACCCAGGTGACCCAGTACTCACCCTAAAGTTGCAATATCAACTCAATTTCACAACTTGGAATTGGAGAGTGATATTGTAAACTTAATGGCCAAGAATGGGCCCATTATGATGGTCCGGGACCTAATAAGTCTCATTGGAAAAGTATATGTCATCCACCAACCAAATTTAGACTTGATTAGAAGCACATTTAATGGAGCACAATAATCCATAGCCTATTCAGGATTAGCTCATGATCCTTGAGAAATATGATTTAAAACAATGAACATTAACAGTCTGGGAAGAACAGAGAAGGACATCATAATAGTGTTAGCCCTCCTGCTTCCCCTCCCTAGCCCTGCCTAAGGGGCCGGCTCCATGACACCCCCTGGTGGGTTTTTGTCAGCCCACCCCCTAGTGGGCTGACGAAAAGATGCTGCAGGGCAGCTAGAGGGAGGCTCTTGTTTGTAACATCAAGGAAAGGAATACCTGCAACATCAAGAAGTTCATAACATCCCAGAAGAGTTCCCCTTTAATATCTGGAAATCATCTGTGCAAGCCTTGCTTGGAGAAGAGCCACTCAGACCCCTCTTTGGCTTATTGAACTGGACTCTGTCAGAACTCATAAATGCAGGACTGTTAAGTATTCTCTTTTTATGCCCTTTTATTGTACTGTTGTTATATATTTTGTCTCTCATTATTAATATATTTTTCTGCATATTTTTCTGCAATGTTTCTTTTATTAAAGGACTATCTTAAAAATCGTTTAGCTTATCTCTACACTCTAAATGAAAACTTAAAGTATCTTTGCCTTTGTGAAGAGCCATACTGTATAGTTAAACATGTTAGTTTCCTGTCTGAGAGGACAGCGGTATCATAGGCTTTGTTTAAGTGTTTTGAATTGTCACAGCACTTGCTGGGATCGGTGAGTGCTTCCATTAAATCACATGGTAGCAGTGAATGTTTGGTGTGTAAAACGTTAACTGCAGAGTTAGCTAACCCTAGTGATGATCGCTCTCAGTCTGCTGGCCTGAGATTGTTGTCCCACGAGCTGGGAAATCTCATTTCAGGGTGAGGCTGAGAGTGGTATCGCCACATCCTTGTGATAGCTTGCTCACTTCAGAATTGTGTATAGTCACGTGTGATTGACGTTCAGCAGTTCGGGCCGGGCGTACGTCACAGTTCTCACATTATCTAACATGGTGAGAAGGAGTGACAGGCAGCTGTCAGACCACCTTGTCTACAGGAATCAGCAACAGCAAGGCAAAAGCAAGTCAAGCTGTAGGGACAATTCAGTATTTCTTATTTGCCCCGTCTTCTACCTTCAGGATCCTCCCCCATCCATCCTACAGGCCAGCAATGGGTGCACACAGGAAGATAATATGTGGTAGCTTTTTTTGTCAAGGTGCATTCTTTTATTATTCAATTTCAATTAGTAAATGATGGTCGGATAGATGTGTAGACATACACCTTAAAGGATGTAAAAGATTTTCTCTTGATAAAATTATAGAAAATGCTAGCATAGTTCTTCATTTAAAATTCAAATAATATCTATTTTGTATTATAAAATGCAAACTTTATGTTTATATGACAAATCATAATGTATCCATAGATGTAAAAAAAAATAATCACACTAGAGATGCCTTTACAATGGCACCACTGCTATTGGAACTCCTATGGCTTGAAGTAGGAGAGGCTGCATCACTGGTTTCAAAGCCTCACACTTTTAACCACTTCTGGGCCACGATAAAGCTATAGACGGCGGCCAGCAGAAGTGGTTAAAACAAGAACATGGCTGCTGCAGCCGGAAGTATTATATCACTTCAGGTGTCACTATTTACATTCTCCAGCTCTTAGAGCCAGGAGAAGAAGCTGGATAAGCAGATCTCTACTTCCTCAGCTTCTTTGGGGTCTCTAGGTGAAATTAGGGGTCTGAAAGACCCCTGATGTCTCCATAAAGAGGACCTGTCACACCCTATCTGCTATTACATAGGGGGCTTAATAGCCCCTTATGTGATAGCAATACGGTTAGTGTAAATAAATAAAGTGCTTAAAAATTAAAACAATTAACGTAACATATTAGAAAAATAAAAAAATTCAAAAACATTTTTAAGTCCCTCGCCCCCCACGTGCGCAAGCAAACATGCTTCAGTGCGCCTACACGCAGAAACAACAATTGTGCTACACATGTTACATATTGCCGCGAACGTCGGAGTGAGAGTAATAATTCTAGAGCCATTAATCACTGTTAGCACTAAACTGATGAGTGGTAAAAACCTTTAAATTGTTCCCTATGGGGAATTGGTATTATATTATGTATATGTAATGCAACTAGCATTTTTGTACTCTACAAGGCCTCTGCTTTCAGAACATATATTATTGTTTGGGGATTTGAAGTTGTTCTCTAGCAAAAAATGTATATTTTATCATGTGTGCGCAAATAGTCTCTGGATAGCAAGTGGTTAAAGCAACTTTCCTCCTAATGTTTTTAGGTATGGCACAAAGTCCATCATTACCACAGCTATAGCAAGATCTGCTGCTTTTTTTGATTCTGCCAGTGTTAATTTTGGTGTATGAGCTGTCATTAGTTTGTGAGATGAGGTGGCATTGGAGTGTTATGTTTTAGAGCTCTGCTATTACCACCCGTCTTTTCAATGATGACATTCACTTGATCCCTAAAAGTCATACAGTATGCATTCTTTTGTATTATGCAGAATACATGAATTGAATCTCTGATTTTCAGGGACAACACAATCACTTATGAATACAAAGCGGGTTTTAGAAGCAGTGACTAAAAGGGTCCCTATGACCAATTAAAACCTATTCAGGTTTGTCTGTTTTCATGAGGAAAACTGATGCATTTGCTGCATAAAGATACATGTCAAGTAGAAATCCTATTATTTTCTATGTGGCTGGTTTACATCTATCATCTGACTTTTAGAGGAAAAGGGAAACTATATGGACTCATTCACACATACACATATGCATTACCATGCATGCTGCAATGCACACAAAACTCTCTTCTTATGTGGTCAGGGATGGAGAACAAAATTGCACAGGAGAGCTGATCACTTGCAGCAGAAGCAATTTGCAAATGCAGCACTATCTTCTCCAGGCAACTTTACTGCATTACTGTTAGTGAAAAGGTTAATGATGCCTCTCTTCACTTGCAACTTCAGCAACAGTACTTAGTCTTAGTACATAGTAGTTTTAGATTTTGTTATCATCACAGATCTCCCTATCAAGGGTGCAGATAAAAGAGATTACATCCCTTCAGTGGCGTCGCTAGAGGGGGGCAATTGCCCCCCCTAGGTCTGTCCTTGCCCCCCGCTAACAGTAGCGGATCCGAGTGTTCACCCGCTGCTTGTTCGGTGCGGCCGGTGGCTCTCTCAGTCAGAGCGGCGGAGGGAGAGACTATTTTCACGGGGGGGCGGAAATTTCAGAGAAAATAGTCTCTCCCTCCGCCGCTCTGAGAGCCCACACATGCCATCTAGCCCACCTGGGAGCCTGTACAGGCTTAGATATGTAGTGGATAGATGAGGGGTTAGTATGTTAGTACATGTTAGTACAATAACAAGGTATCATTGCATACCGCATTACTCTCATATTTCCAATCTTATTTATATATACTTATTTTTTTTTCAGTGGTATGGTTTAGTGGTGAAATTTATTAGTGCCCCCCCCCAGTTTTGACTGTGGTATCTTATGTGTCCCCCTATATATTGTTCCTAGAGTCGCTACTGCATCCCTTCCCCTGCACACAAGTTTGGCTGCAGTATGACTATTTTCACGGGGGGGCGGAAATTTCAGAGAAAATAGTCTCTCCCTCCGCCGCTCTGAGAGCCCACACATGCCATCTAGCCCACCTGGGAGCCTGTACAGGCTTAGATATGTAGTGGATAGATGAGGGGTTAGTATGTTAGTACATGTTAGTACAATAACAAGGTATCATTGCATACCGCATTACTCTCATATTTCCAATCTTATTTATATATACTTATTTTTTTTTCAGTGGTATGGTTTAGTGGTGAAATTTATTAGTGCCCCCCCCCAGTTTTGACTGTGGTATCTTATGTGTCCCCCTATATATTGTTCCTAGAGTCGCTACTGCATCCCTTCCCCTGCACACAAGTTTGGCTGCAGTAGCACTTGAGTTTTGTCCTTGACTGCATCCAGACTGCAGTGAAACTACAAACTAAGACAGCAAGGTTTAAAAGGTACTATAGATCCTGATAGGGTGCTACACAAATGAAGGTTTTTTTTAATATGATACCTAATAAAATAAAATTAGTGAAAAACTGCTATGCTTACATTTACTTAAATTGGTGTAGGAAGAAGATGAACAAAAATATTAATAAACAAAAATAAATTTTTTTAATGTTTACTCTTTAAGATGAATTGATAAAAGTTTTGCCATTCATACAGCACTAGCACCCCTAGATAGTGCTGACAAATATTGGAATTTCCTATACTTGTCAAGTTTTAAAAATAAAATGTTGTGTGAATCTGTGAAATGCTGCAGAAATATGTATCTTCCTCACAGTGACTTAATAACTTGGTAAAAAAGACTTTAATTTGCACAAGATAAACCTTTTCCAAAAAAAGTGCACAGCAATAAGCATTCCTTACTGGAACTTTTATTTTACATTTTTTTTCTCTTACTAGTCTGTGTTGGAATATTGTGTTTAAATCTGGCTAATTTAGCATTGCAGGAACATTTTTCAGAGTGGCCTAAAATGTAGAATTTCGTGTTAAAATTACTCTTGACTTCTTCTTTAAGATTAACTAACTATAGAATATTAGAATATAGCTATTAAATTAATGTTACTTACAAGCAGGGTCCTCTAGTTTAATGATTAAATGTCTTGATACAAGACTGTAAATGTGACAAAGAAAAAAATTGTGCCTGATTTCTTCCCAAGATCATTACTCACTATAACAGAGTCAAGGTGATAAAGAAAGAGAACAAAGGTAGTATTAAGCTCTTTATTCATTTTGCGTATGGAAAATGTTTTATCACGTAGTCTTCACTACCATAAAGTTTCTGCATCTAAAATTCTGTTTTGCTAGCTCCATTGTACACTTAAAAAAAAACAAAAACAAACCTGAAAAAATAAATTTCCTCTGGCTGGAGATATTCAACAAAACAATCTGCTTGTCAACATATTACAGCAACTAATTAAAATGTTTAGACACAGGTAGAACTTTATTTACTTTAAATAAAGGCATGATGAGATAATTATAAATATTTACAAACTGCAGTGTATTACGTTTATTTAAATAATCTATCCTTAATCAAATTTTCCAAAGGTCCTTTATCTTATGAAGTCCATCTAGACAATATAAGTGTTAATTTCCTTTGGAAATGGTAGGGGGAGGAATGACAAGATGTCTAGACCTCACTAGGGAGGAGTAGTAAAAATTGCCAAACTAAGGGGTCTATTCACTATGCTGCCGAGGGCAGCCGAGTGAATGACCGATCAGAAGTGAAGTGAGCCGAACACTGTTCGGCTATTCACTTCAGGCTGGTACGGCTGATTTCAGCCGTACATCGGCTGAAATCCGCCTTACATCGGCCTGCTTCGTGTGGCTTCGGGTCGGCCGAACATGCTCAGCATGTTCGGCCGACCCGAAGTGCAGAAGGAGTTCGACTCAGCCGATCCAACATCTGGATCGGCTGAGCCGAACCTCCGGCAGGCTTCTCACTGCTGTTCCGGCTATTCTTAAAGATGCCGAACAGCAGTGAGTGAATAGCCGAATGCCGCCGAGCGGCATTTGGCTCGGCTGTTCTGCTCGGTCCCTCAGAGGGAGTTTTTTTGGTAGTTGAGGAAGTAACCATGCACAGGGCAAGGACACAGAGGGGCAGTCCAGGCAGGTTATTTTGCAATCTTAATGATCAAGGCAGTAACACACACATCATAACATAACATAGCACAAATAAAACAAATACAACCTTTGGTTGTTTGAGCCACTAACTGAGCTGTTGTTACTTCCTGACTAACAGGGTGCTACCTAATGGGTTACTCAAAACAAACAGCACACATAACTTTTTAGTGTTCTGTCACTAGCCAGTCTTTCACCAGCTCTTACCTAGCAGAGAGAGAGAGAGAGAGCCTTAGTCAGCATTCATATCTAATCTAAAAGGGCGATATATTTTTATTACCCTATGTGTTAATTCCCTTTACACTAACATCATTCAAAGTTATGGTGTGCATGCATTTAAATTAAATTTAGAGCATAAATCAGGATTAGATAGAAGGCAAGTTGAGTATTTATTAAAATGTCTGACATTTTCTATGGTTAGCAACTATTTTTGGTATAAGGAGAGGTTTTATCTGCAGAGAAAAGGGGTGGAAATGGGGGCTAGATATATCCCTAGTATAACTAATTTTGTATGTCCATGTGAAAGGAAGAATCTATATATACCAATAAATGGCCCAAACTAATTTTTTGCAAAAGGTCCATTTATGACATCTTAATTATCTGAAAAAGAAACCCCTAAATCTTTGTACATTTTAAAAAAATGATCTTAACAATAATAGTTATATAATTTGTTTTCTAGGAACATGAGGTAGTTTTGGTTTATATTTTTTAACTAGTTGTTTTTAAAAATAACGTTAAAATGTGTACAAAAAACTATATTAAAGATCCTGACTGAAATAATTACAAATGCACCTCTACTTGCTACCATCCCAAGTAGATTTCTAATAATCCAAGAATTATGTAAATAAGAAAGAATTGTGACAATGTAGAAGATTAGGGTGCACAGGAAGAGATTTGAACAACAGGCATATGAAAAAGAACAAATGAAAACGATGTGTAACATTTTTTTGAAAGACAAAACATTAGTCCCACTTCTGCTACAAATTCCCAATATTATTTATAGGAAAGTTCCTCCCCTATGGTTAAAGTTGGCACCTTATATTACTGATCTACCAAAGAAACAAATATCCTTTTTTGAAAGAAAAGGTTTGTTTACATGTAGAAGGTGTGTACCTGGCAAAACCACAAAGGCTAACCAGAGGAAAAGAGACCCACATACTGGAGTGCCCTTTTACAGATTCAATGCAAAGTATATTATCCTTTTTAATAGGATTCCATTTCAAAGAGAGCTGGCAGATTTCACCTGAAAATATAAACAAAGTACAGTGACTTTTTTATGAGACTGAAGAAAAATGTACAGATTTGCTGCATAGTATGTAATCTTTTTTGACAGGATGCAATTTCAAACCTAAAGGGGGCACCCAGATTCCTATAAGCCCCCCTGCCCACAGACCCCCACAACCACTGGGCCAGAGTTGTGGGGAAGAGGCCCTTGTCCTTTGCCAGAGTCCCCCCTGGCAAAGCACGCTCCCCATTTTTAGGGGATGTGACCTGCTATGGTGCAGGAG
>NW_017306412.1:2159594-2174654 GCF_000935625.1 Nanorana parkeri | reverse complement strand
CCCTTGTTGGGGGGTGGTGCGTGGGTGGGGGGGGGGGGGGGGGGGGGGGGGGCACATGCTCACTCTTTTTTGCTCACTGCGTTTTCCTGCAGCGGGAGTCCCTAATCTGCCATTTACAAGTGGCAAGTGTCACCTGTTCAATTTAATGATCAGGTGTCAGCCACTGCATTTGAACAACCTCACACCCCATGTAACCATATGTGATATGATTACCTGCAGTTAGGAATCAATCACTCTCCCTGGATGCATTGATTGGGCACCCAGGGAGGGTGATTGAATCCTAACTGCAGGTAATCGTATCACATATGGTTACATGGGGTGTGCTGGCATTTACATGCAGTGGCTGACACCATAATAGGGCCGCAATTAACGATTTATTTCATAACCAATTAGTTGGCCAATTATTTTTTCGATTAATTTGATAAAAAATAAATACCATCCTTAATTTTAAATAAAATACACAAATGAAAAAATACACTGCAGACGGGAGCTGCGTTTGAGGTGCCATTCTGCTTGACTAGCTTCAGTCAAGGAATGGCAGCTGCCAGCAGCATGATTCTGCAGCCACTAGATAAATTTAAACACAGCAGGCAGTGGGAGGTGCAATAGCCAGCCTGCTACTAACAATTGTAAATTCCAATCGCCAATAGCAGGCTGGCTATTGCACCCCCCCCCCCCCCCCCTGCCTGCGGTCAAACAGCAGAGGAGGGACCTCAAAGAGAGAGTGAGGCGATCTCCTTATCGATGGGCACCAGCTGCAGGGGTCTGTGTCCCAGACACAGAGACGATGAAACCCAGGCTCCCAGCACGGAGAAGAGAACTAGGGGATCCAACCAACTAATCGATAATGAGATTCATTGACGATTATTATTAATTAATCGATTCGTGGTTGCAGCTCTACACACTAACATTAAAGTGGCATTAAACCCTCAGATTTTTTAACATAAAACAATACTGTAATGTGTGCCTTACTGTAATCCATGGTTGTTTCCCTTCTCTTTGCTGCTCTTCCTTTTAAATCTGTATCTGTTCTCATGCTCTGCAGAACTTCTGTTTTGCAGCAGATTGTCTCAGGAATGGATACACGGTGTCTGTGTATACGTTTCTATAGGCTTGTAACCTGAGCCAGCACTACAGGAAGAGGCCCTGAGCTGAAAATGGAAGTTCTCCCCAAGCATGAGAAGACATGAGGATTTAAAAGGAAGAGCAGCAAAGAGAAGGGAAACAACCATGGATTACAGTAAGGCACACATTACAGTATTGGTTTATGTTAAAAAATCTGAGGGTTTAATGTCACTTTAACTTGAATGAGTGACAGCTGCTGCATGTAAACTGCAGATTAGGGATTCCTGCTGCAGGAAAAAGCAAGTTCCTGATGCAGGAATCCCTAATTGCATCTTAATTTACAGGTGTGAATGGGGCCTAATACACACATACAGAAATACCACCCCGCAAACTAATACACTCCACCCTGCCCCCTCCCCCCCCACACACACATATAAAATAAAAGAAAGGGCCCCCTCACCTGCTTACATTTTTGCAGCGAGAAGGTGAGGAGGCACATTACCTGGTGATCCATTTGGCTGGTGCAGACCTTATTAATCCATCCTTTTGGTCAGCGCTCAGTGAAGTCTGTCAGAGCACCACCCGTGAGGAACTGAGTGACAGCACTGACGGGAGCAGCTATACGTTCTGCATCCAACAGAGATGCAGACTGTCTAGCTGCTCCCCCAAGTCAGGTATGCGGTCCATGACTGCGTGCCGGACTTCTCAGCTGGCTGTGGGCCACATGGCACCCGTTTGCGTGCTGGAATTGGCCTGGGGGCTGGTACTTTGAGACCCCTGCTCTAACCAATGCGTGTTTTGACCTGCTTATTCAGTTAATAGGCCATATTTTATAAAGGAGTCCAGTTCCACTAGAAGACTATTTTTGGCATTAAATTAAGCATATTTTTTCACCTTTGCACTTGTTCAAGGCTGCATATTGTTAGTAGAGTTACTTGGCATTGCCTTTGTGGACTATAGTGAGGACATTTACAGGGCTGGTGATATGGACAGCTGACCATAATTTTGAATGCACTTTACACTTTATATAGACATTCATTTCATATTGCACATTGAATATATTGGTTTGTTTTTATTGTAGCATTTTATGCACTGTATTATTTGTTATTATATTGTTGCACTGATGAGCTTGTAAACACTATTAACCTTTTACACATTTACTTTGAGAGATATACGTACTCAATTTTTAGTTTATTTCTATATATTTATTTAGGCAGTTTTTAGTGCTCTATTTTTTTGTATTTACACATTTATAAAGGCTTGTGCACAGTTGACCAATTAGTGAGATCTGGTTAACAGGTAAAACATGTGCCAAGGACTGGGGCTTTATCCCATCCAAAAATCTGCAAAGTCTCTGGGTTCCAGGACCCAAACCAGAAATTATTATGATTAATATACTGAAACAAATCTGTTAAAATTTAGAGCAGTAGTTAAACTATTTAAAAATATATATATTTTACTTTATTTTCTGAAATAGGGTGACAGTTTTTATAAATGTCAAGAATTTATCTATTTTGGGGGAAAAAACAAATCTTGTTTTTCTCATTCTAATAACTGTGTTTTGCATCCAAACTATGTTTTTGTCTTTATGAATGTATTACCCTAAATGAAATCTTTCTTCAACTGCTCAAGCTTCTATTCAGAAACATATATCAGGATTAATTGATACCCTCCCAAACTACCCCTATTGTTTGATTTTATATTGGTGGCTCCACTAGGTAAACAAGCACTGATGTGGACTTATGTACTGTCTAGGATACTGCGTAATATATTGGTGCTATATGAATACTAATAATAAAGCTGGTGCCTGATTTTATAGGGAGCTGTTCTTTTTGTTTAAATGTAGACACAGGTATGCCTTACAGCTGAACTGTGGGCAGACATAAAAAAATAATGCATTTACGTATTATTTAATATATCATTAAATGTAGTTTTATAAATGCAAGCCATGTATGTACCTGAATTTGACTCCTGTAGAGCAGAGCTCAGACTGGGAGAGGAATAAGCAGTACATGGAGCCAATAAGTTGTGCTGCAGTGCTCACTTGCTTACAGGGGGAATGCTGATAAAAGGAAAGAGTGTTCCAGAGAAATGAGCTAATCAGTTTGCTGCTACTCATTTTATTGTCTAGTCACAAGCTAGGGAAGGGACAAAACAAGTGTTTTTTAAGTGCAGCAGAGAAAAATCAGGTCTCTGTCCAGTGGCGGAACTAGTGCCGGTGCAGCCTGTGCCGGGGCACCGGGGTCTGAGGCTGAGGGGCTGCCCAGTGGGGTCCGGTCCTGGGCACCCACAGCTTCAGTGGAGTCTGGTCCTGCAATATGGGGCAATGCACTGCCGACGGGCTTCTCAGTGAGAGGGCGGGTCCTGTGACTCACCTCTCCTCCCGGCCACGTCCATAGTAACAGGCGGCGGGAGGGAAGGTGAGTCACAGGAGGCGTGTGTGTGCATGGCAGGGGGCGGGGCTTGTGACAAGTCCCACCCCCTGCCGTGCACACATTGATTTGAAACTCCCTGGCTGGGTGAGTCCGGGCGGCGGGGGGGGTTAGACAATGGGGAATATTACACCTGTAATGTTCCCTATTATAATCTATTTATCTGATGCAATTATTACAAACAGAGCCTCTGTTCTATTAAAGTTTGAGACTACGTTAGAATGTGTGATCAGTGACGTGATCACACATTTTAACGTAATCTCGCCCAGTTTTTCGGTGGTGGAATAGGTGAAGCATTCCAACGCTTTCTCCGCTGTTCCAGGGCAGATCGGCATCGCAAATCGCATGTGCAGGAGAACCAATCTGCCCTGGAACAGCTGATCGGTCCTGAAATGTCACTTCTACTCTACTTTGTGAGTGCGGTGGAATGTGAGATCGCAGTCGGAGAGAAGTGACATTTCAGGACCGATCAGCTGTTTCAGGGCAGATCAGTTCTCCTGCACATACGATCTGCGATGCCGATCTGCCCTGGAACAGCTGGGAAAGCGCTGGAATGCTTCACCTATTGACGGTCACACATTCCACTGCCAAAAAACTGGGCGGGATTACGTTAAAACGTGTGACCATGTCACCGGTCACACATTCTAACGTAGTCACAACCTTTGATAGAACACCGCCATCAGGGGGGTATGGCGGGTACCCATGTGAAGGGTCTGGGGGGCCTCTTACATGGGTATCAACTGTACCAGGGTGGCATGGCAGAGGTAACAGGGGAGGGGGTGGAAGAGGCCAGGCCCCAGCAGCAGCAGGTAAGAAGAGTTGGGAGGAGGTACAGGGAAAGGGATCCCAACGACCAGACCAGACCAGCCCACCTAGGACCCTGCAGAGCCCATCATAGAGAGTCTCAGGTGGGCTATGCAGGGTCTCAGGTAAGTTCAGCACGCTACAGCAACATTAGAGACCGCTGGGGGGGCGGGGGCCAGTGTGATCTGCTCCCATGCCCCCGTCTTGGGAGGGGGGCCCAAGATAAAATCTTGCACCAGGGCCCTTTGGTTATTAGGTCTGCCACTGCTCCTGTCCTGCCAGACAGTGCTAAACTGTGTAGAAGAGTTGTAAAATTTTAGAAATGGATAAACAGAAATACAAATACATTGCAAGGTAAAACAACTAATTTATTCCATGTATTTCAAATGTGTATTTAGCTGTTTGCCTTGATTGTAGCATTAACAAAAAAGCTTCATTATTTTTAGGTAAAAATATATCCTACATCGATCTCCTAAACTCCATCCACGGTATGCAAAAGGTAAGTATGCAAAGGATTTTCTCACTTCTTGTCAGGCCCGGATGCAGACACTCTAGTCATAGTATATAGTGGCAAGTGGTTCCCCTTTAACAGCCGTGTTTTACAATTCGGATGCCACCAGGTCTTGGACTATATACTCTGACTATGAATGTCTCAGCGGCCCCAGTTGCAAAGCAGTAGCACTGACTAATAACAAGATACAAAGAGAAAGAAAGAAACAGAAAGCCAGGAACAGGTTGCAAAATAAAAGACAGGGACATGATTTAAGATATAAGAAAGGTACAGGATTTAAGGTACAAGGCAGGCACAAGTTTCAAGATCAAATACACACATAACTAAAACATAAGGTTAGATTGCGTGCATTTTACAAAACTAAGTAGGATAGCACACCACTACCTACATAGTAAGAATGTGATGGTTCCAGTTTACTTTACTGACCTACTTGCTTCTTCTCAGATGGTGCAAATGCAATATTAGCACAATTTCTAAGACTATTTTACATTCTTATCTATATAAGGTGTTGCTTTACCCTCTACCGCTTTGCTTTGGTAGAGGCAAAACACATTAGGAGTTCTTAAAGCAGACCTTGCATGAAAATGGTAGGTCTGCTTACATGACAGCCGTGCACCACCTGCATAACAGAGGTGCATACATTCTGGCAAAAATACAGTATTTTGAGAATAAAATAAAAATCCAGCTTCTGATGCTTCTGGGAAGCACATGTGATGTCACAGTTCCTCACTGGTAGATGCTGGGAGACCTGTGTAGTTAAAATCCCACCAGAATGCACTCTTTTATTGTGTTGTTTTTTTTTTTTAGTTCTGGCCATAATAAAAATACTAAACCTATATATTCCTTTAGAATTTTGGCATGGAACTAGAGTATGAGAGTTCAACAACAGAAAGTGCTATAGGCGCATTCTGAAATTGCATCTCTGGTGAAGCTTAATTTACCTGTGTTGTTGGGAAGGTGGGGGGACTAGGTGGGGTGACAACATGGTGTTTACAGAAAGTTACAAGGATATAGTGGAACTCTAGTTGAATTTCATTTCCCATTTTACATTCTTACTCGATTAATTTGGCAGATTACATTGTCTGCATTTATTAGCTATTAACTTTTTATCTTCTTGTGTCAGAGATCTAACAGGGGAAAAGCTTATCATTTATCACATTTATTTTAAGCAATGCTTAACATAAGCTATAATATAAGCTCTCTACATGAGTAATTTGGGAGAACAACTGTGAATGATATTGATGAATATTTCAATGTACAGAATGACTGTAGGTATTAAACAGAAAAGCTTCAATAAAAAGTTATAATTTCTAACAAGGACTTATGACTTGTTTATTTGTATAAAGCAAAGCAATGTTTGTAACCTGTTGTGTTTTAATTATACAGATTATTTTAAAGTGCTTAGTGGGGGGCATTATTTAAAACCTTTTAATTAATAATTATAAGTAAAGACTTCTTTACTATTTTATAATTGCAAATATATCAAAATTTAATTAGTGGAAAATATTTTTCTTTGCTAGCAACTAATGGAGTAAAAAAAATATAAGATTGAAATTTTACAAAGAAAATACTTAAAGAGTAATTCCACTTGTGTTGAGGAAAAAAATAAATCCCCCTGCTGACCTATGTACAGTATCTATAATTATGATACTGTATGTGTACATTGCAATTATTTTAATAAACTTTGTTGTCAGGTTGTCAGGCCTTTTTCTGTTCTGAAATAATACCTGTTTTTTTCCAGCATGTCCTTTTCAAACTGACCCATGGTCTGGTTGTTATAAACGCATGGACTTTCTGTGTTCTAAAAAAGAAAGTTGCAGTGTCAGCATTCCTTTAGTAGGAATTAAGCCTTAGGGAGTATCTCAACAATATGAAATTCCTGTTGCAAGGGATGCCTAGAAGAAGTATTATGGTTAGTGCTGTCTTGTGTGCATAACACTCAGTACTTCACAGCCTATTCAATAATCTCATAGCCAAACTCTACTGCTCTTGAACATGCATGCCACAAACTCTATTCATTTCCATAAAAAATGCTTTCACTGGCCAACCTGGGGCTACCATTTCATGTGTTGAGGATTAGGAAATTATGGGAGGTTACAGAGGGCAAATAAGCAGCAGTTACAGAATGTGAGAATAAAAGAGACAATGCTACTGTACTGCTCAAATTACTCTCAGTGATGTTTCTGTATTTAATGCAAGTAGCATTTTGCATCAGGCAAAAAATGCTTATCAGGCTTCCTTTGCATTTGCCTGAATTGCTTACAGCTAAAGATTACAGGCTGGGGTTTATTTTTAATTGATTGTCAGTAAGCCGTATACTGGTTATCAATTTTAATTCAGAGAAAGAAAAGTAATGCCTGAAATGTACACTTATGGCCAATGTGCTTTTATTAGCACATTGGCCAAATTGGCTGATGTTTTGCATTTTTCTACATGGTTGCAAAACTAACACTCTTTTTTTAGTTTGCAGAGAAACATAAAAGGGTGTCTGCAAATCACACTATTGATCAGACTAATGGTGAATTTACCAAATTGCTCACCAGGAAATTGCTGCTGCCTTTTTGTTATTTCAGATTTATTTTTTAATTTAAAGTGCTTAGTGCTCAAAAGTGCTTTTTGTATTACAATATGTGCCTGCATGCTCAATAGCTTACATGCACATATTTCTTTTCCAGTTTCTCAACCACCAAACTCCCAACAAAAGGACATGAAATACAAGTTTTCTTAAACCCCTTTCTATTCCTCAGTACAATTTTACCTGCAAAAGGAATGTAACCACTTTCATTCATGGGATGGACAGTTAGTTCCCAAAAGCCTCTCAGTTTGCGTGGTCACATTGTACATGAGGTTTTCAAAAGTCCATCCATGTATTTGAGGCTGAAGTGAATCGTAGAGTAGTGACAGCTGTCAGGGAAGCCAGGGAAAAGGTTAGTATTCATCTGTTTTATACCCTCCTACACTAAACTAGCAACAGATCCTTAATACATGGGGGGGACCCAATTGTTATTTTTAAATATTGACTGATGTTCAGCCATAACACACACAGTAGAATGGCTATGCAACATAATGTCCTCTCTCTCTCTGCTTCTGCACCACCAACCACATGTAAACATCCTTGGCATGTTTAAATCTGATTGGTGGCCTTGTGACACATTTGTTTACTACTGACATGTTTTTACATCAGAATTTCCATATGTTCCAATGTTCTAAAAATACAAAAGACTGTCTTCCATCAACACCCCATAAGAACCTCTTGTTCTGTGTTTTAGAAAATACTCCAATGTTTACTCCACACAACAACATTTGTAACCATTAGTTTTGTAATCAAAGAAAACTCTCAAAAGTAAAATCTTTCAGTGTGAGGGAATGTCTTGCCTGAACACCTCAGAAGTGCACAAAACTCTTATATTCTGAAGAGTACTTTAACATATAATACACATAGCAGTATTTGTAATCCTTAGAGTTGCATAGAGAAGGCACTGCAAAACAACACCCTTCAATGTCTAGTAAGGGCTAATAAATGTGACCTTTAAAAATCAGCCTGTAATTTCACATATGCTGGCTTGCAACAAAAAAGTATATCTTATAACAGCACATTGTTCAAGGTATAAGAAAGTATTAGAATATGTGTCTATGCAAAAATAACAGTTGCAGATGCCCCCAACGGATTTAAAGGAGCAGTGATTTTAGCATTACTTAAAGTGATAAATAGTGACACAATAAAAATGAAAAAATCCTTTAAAAATCGTGCCTGGGGGGGTCCCCTTAACCCTTTCGCTGCCAAGGACGTACGGCGTACAGAGCTACAAAAGTGCTTCCAGCTGGCCAGCAAAGTATGCCGTACGGACCTGGCATTTACAGTTCTACTATAAGCTGATGGTCGCTTTAGCGACCATCAGCTTATAGTAGAACTGTTCAGCAGACTGTCCTACCCTTAATCTTGTAAAAAACTGCTGGGGAGGCAGCCTGTATGAAGAGGCCACATTTTAGGACACTCAGAACAAGGGATAAATTCTGGTGCCTCTTTTGCAGACGTTGGATGACAGTAACAACAGGTGCTTTAAAATTGGACCATTAGTGTTGGCATGCCTTCACACCGTAACCCTTCAGAGTTATTCTTGACCAGTGCAGGATTGCACACTGCTCTAAAATGTAAATGTTATACAGGTGAAACTCGAATAATTAGAATATCGTGCAAAAGTTCATTTATTTCACTACTGCAACTTAAAAGGTGAAACTAATATATGAGATAGACTTATTAAATGCAAAGCAAATTAGTTCAAGCCGTGATTTGTCATAATTGTGATGATTATGGCTTACAGCTCATGAAAACCCCAAATCCACAATCTTAAAAAAAATTAGAATTGAAAATTCTAAAAATTTGAATATTGTGAAAAGGTGCAATATTCTAGGCTCAAAGTGTCCCACTCTAATCAGCTAATTAAGCCATAACACCTGCAAAGGGTTCCTGAGCCTTTAAATGGTCTCTCAGTCTGGTTCAGTAGGAATCACAATCATGGGAAAGACTGCTGACCTGACAGTTGTGCAGATCTGTCACAAAGGTGTGGAAAAAATGGGCCTTTGGTGTTGGTGCCTCCACACTGTAACCCCTCACAGTTACTCTTGGTGAGCACAGGGACAGGCCCTGCTTTAAAAATTCGAATTATATGTACCTGTTGCACAGGTGCCCCAAAATGGGCTGAGGGTGTTGGTGTTGTCTGCACACTGCAACCCCTCACAGTTACTTTTGGCGAGTGCAGAAATGGGCCCTGCTGTAAAACAAATTTAAAAAATGTAAAACAAATTGTGAAAAATTTAAATTAAATGCACCTGTGACATGCAGGTGCGGAAAAGTTGGGCCTTGGGTGTTGGTGGTACACTAAACCAAAAACAGAATCACCCACAACGTTAGGCAGTCTAGGCAGTCTTCCAGAGATCCCAGATCTGCAACACATTTAATTGGTTACATCTGCACCAGTGGATTGATAGCTGCTGCTGATCCAGGACTGATTCATTTTGATAAATGTCAGCTGGTCAACGTAGTCTGTGGACAGACACACTTTTATCTTTTAGCAGCACTGAATGTCTGTTCAGAAAGCACGCTGGATGCAGGGCAGTACGGTAGCTCCATTGCATATTGGTAAGTTCTGGCCAGTGATCCATTCACAAGACCCAGTAAGCTAGTGGATTGTCTGTTGGAAAGCTCTCCATGTCTGCTCTTGCCCCTAGGTATTCTTGCACCATATGATGCAGATGCTGCCGATGGGTGCCTAAAGCTAACAGCCCTGGGTGCTGAGGACTAAAAAAAATTCTAAAGGCATCAGTCAGGCATCACCCTTCTTCACCGCTCTTCCTTTGACCAACCAAAGCCTTCAGAAACACCTTTCATGAAATGGTAACCTACCAGTGTCTGGAAAGGACCTCCCTTGCAGACTGCCGTATGTCATCCTCTGCTGCAATGCCCCCACGGCTGCCATAATCCTCCTCCTCTTGTGCATTCTGCGGCCCGGCAGGAATGGTTTCTGCATAAAGGGGCCTTGAGAGGAAAATAAGTCCTCCCGCTGTTCTGCCTCAAGTGCCCTATCCATAATTCAAAGCTGGCATTTAGACCCTGAGCATGTGAATGGCTGGAACAGTATTTATTTTTTTGCTGCAGGAGCTGGGGCAGCGAAATTTTGCTGGTCAAATCTACAGCTGGTGGCCTGCTAGCAGACTTGGCGCAAGGACCTGTGACACCCATTGCTATACCATCATCCCTCTCAGTGGAGGCTGTTGATATGGCATGACATATAGTGGGGGTACTGATGACAGATGAGGAACGAGGAGAAGTGTGAATCTTTTTCTGGTGCTCTTGCCGGCTGCATGGCAGGTAGTGGTCAGGTGTCTTTTCAAGCATGTGGTACCCAAGTGGCTGATGTTTTTGCCATGCTTCATCTGCTGCACATGTGCTGAAAAACTCCCACACATCTGAGTTCTTCGAAGTGTGCTGGGAGACAACAGCACCCTGCACCTGCACCTGTGCAGCTTTGCCGTCTGATGCAATAGGGTGGATGCTCTTATGGCTGCCCCAGGAGGACATCCTGCCTTATTGGGGTTGTGCCTACTCCTCACTTTCCTCCTCTCTTTGACCAGGTACCCAAGTAGAGTAATTGACCTCATCATCGTCATCCCCTCTGTCCTCATCACTGGAGCCAACCTGGCAGTATGCTGCGGCTGGTGGAACATGAGTGCCAATTTGTTGTCCACCATTGTCACCCCCTCTCCCTAGGCTCATATTATTCTCTTTCTCAACCTCAGAGTCAACATCAGACCATTGTAATTGCTGCACATCCTACAGCAGTGTGACTGACATGTCACTGACGCTATATTCTAACAATTCAGCTGACTCCTTTGTCCATGATGTTGGGGCTTCGGCAGGAGTAGCTGTGGACAAGGAGGCAGAATAGGCTGCTTTGGCAGCTGCGGTGGAATGAGAACCAGTATGAGCCTGGGTGACAGAGGATAAGGAGGATGAGGATGGTTTAGTTATCCACTCCACCACCTCTTCTGTATGTTGTGACTGAATAACATGGCCAGCACCAGATAAAAAGGACATGCGTGCCTGCAGAGGATGGACCATGTCCACGACCACCACTTTTGCCTGTGGACACAGAGGCTGCTTGCCCTCTTACAGCTGCATAGGAGCGTCTGCCTCTCCTTGTTGGCCTTTGAGATATGATATGGATTGCAATAGACTGCAATAATAGACTGTTTTAATTGACTGCTATAATAGGCAGACTGCTATAATAGACTGCTATAATAGACTGACTGTTATAATAGACTGCTATAATAGACTGCACTAACAGACTGCTATAGTAGACTGTCTGCTATAGTACACTGATATAGACTATATCTCCGTTAACTCCAGCAACACACTACATAAGGCTGCGGTGTAAGCAGCCCTATATAATCTAGTACTGGAACTTAGCTGTGAGCCATGATTGGGCAAAGTCATCATGACTTTGCCCAATCATAGCTCTTACAGAGAACTGTGCCCTGATTGAGCAAAGTCTTGCACCTGACCAAAGGTCAGGTGCAAGGCTTTAGCCAATCAGGGCTTCACAAGGCGTAGTGCTGTGGACAGACAGCACCCACTATATGCTGACACCGCAGAGCCGCGCTGCGGCTAGGAAAGATCCACCCTGCTGCCTGATTGACAGCTGGCTCTGCCTCTGTGGAGGCAGAGCCAGCTGTACCCATCCCCTCCCCTGTCTCTCCCTCCAGTCAGCAATGGAGGAACAGAGAGAGGGGGAATCCCTGCGGGGAGCGATGACTGTCGGTCACGACTCTCTGCAGAGAGATCGGAACTGAGCGATCAGAGGTGTGTTCAATGATCAGTTCTTGATCAATAGTTAATTATAGGGATGAGTGTTTATCAGTCTCCCCATAATTCTCCTTTATGGAATACAAGTGTGGTGACATCACCGCACTTGTGGTCCATTCATTCTTCCTCTTATTCATAGTACTGTAAGACATGGACAGAAGAAAGAGTCTACAGGAGCCAGAGCATTGCATCAGAGATCCACTCATTGAGTTGCAATGGGACATTTTGGGTATTGTAGTTTTTTGCAGTTTCACGGACGCACGCAATATGAAGTTTTGACATGTTTGGTAGCTACATACACTAAATTTCATTTTAGTGTATTTTATCCTAACAATACTTGTTTGATAAACATTTGCGCAAATACCGTGCAACATAAAAAATTGCAACTAGCATCTTTTTATTCTACATGGCCTCTGCTTTCAGAAAATATATAATTGTTTGGGGGTCTGAAGCAGTTTTTTTAGAATTCTGTAATGTACTTTAAGATCACTTACTAGAACACTTTCTTTCGGGAATTGCTTTAAAAAGTAACTCTGGACAAGCTTTAAAAATAACTGTTAGGTGTTCCCCCATCTATGAACACTACTCTCGTAGCTCAACTGAAGCCCACTAATTTTTGGCTGTCTTCACCCTCTGCAACCTTGACTGCAACCATGGCTGCCTACATATAGACAGTGAAGAAGTGAGCATAGCCACCTGGGGACAGGAAGTGTTATATTCTCAGGATTATCACATAAAAATAAAGGTAATAAAAGATACAAAAAATAAAACTAATTCAAGCACCTTATCTGCTAACCTGCACTGTATTACATTTTTGTTTTGTGTAGATATGCTCCTAGGCCATTAACAGAGCAACACACTTTTCCCCCGAAAAAGTGAATGAATTTATGTCAGGGCAAAATAAAAATGATATGCAGTGCATTTCTGCAAAACCTATACATGTCCCCATGTTTTCCTTTAAAGACCCTGCAAATACAGAGAAATACCGATTAACCCTAGCAGAAATGTATTTCACACCTAATCTCCTGCTTTCGGCTGACAAAACAGTGAATTTACTAATTCAATTGCAAAGAGTGGTGTCCGCACTGTTTAGCTGTCTTTTGCTAAACTACAGAATTTTTGCTAAACTCCCCCTCCACAACAACATGGCGGGAAGTGTTCTATATGTTAAAAAGTAGGCTAGGCAGAGTTGATGAAAGCACTTGAGGTACAACTACAGAATGTGCAGAAAATATTGGGTTTCTGACATGATCAACAGGTATTGTTTTTGCATTAAATTAAAATAAATGTAAAAATATTTAAATACAAAAATCTCAATAAAAAAAGATAGAATACCCTCCCATGTACAAGGAAAAGTAAAAAAAAATGTGAAGGGGTTATTCATTATTAGGGGGTACAATATAGGACACTGGCCACCTGCAGACAAATGTCTTTATGGGGAGACATGAACAAAAAGGAGGCATCAAGATTTTGCTATGGGGCTTAGTTCTCACTGTAAACGAGAGTCCTGATTTGGCTTGCTACTCTGACTTGCTACCACTGAACATGGTGGTAATGGCTTATCTCAACTGCTTTAGGGCATGTTTCCACCAGCCCATGCGCTCATCACACTGTCCCATGCCTGGAACGCAAGGGATCACATACACAAAGTCCTCTTGCGTTCTAGGGCAGGAGGGGGCGTGGCAGTGCCATTCATTTCAATGGCACTGCAGATATGCCCCCCGCCTGCAGTGCAATCGTCCGCACAGGACCATGTGGTAATAAAATGCCCTGCGTTCCTGTGTGGTTCAATTTTTTTTGCGAGGCACGGGACAGTGCGATGAGCGCACAAGCTGGTTGAAATGAGCCCTTATACATGACATCATATATTTTTGAGTACGAAAACTGAATCAGTGGGCTCAAAAGGCCTGATTTGTGATACAGGCACTCTTTGGCCAGCAGAGCAACGTTTAGATCAGATTTCCATGAAATGTAAGATAAGCAAATTTTATTCTAAAATCTTTTATATCAGAGGAAAAAATGTTTTAGCATCCAAAAAGTATGAAAACTACATATGATGTTGACAATCCCTAAAGAAGGACTGCAAAATGCTTTTTACATTAAAAATGTAGATATGTGCTTTACAGTTATATGTTTATATTTTTTTTCTTTCCATTGTTTTTATAAGATTCCTTGGTAAAAGAAAATGCAAACACAGAAAAGAAAATTTGCATTTGTTTCGCTTTTATATTTCACAGCTTTTTACTTTCCTTTATTACCTTCTAAGATAGTACATTCAAAGCAGTGTAAACAGAACCCTGATAGGCATAAATAAATTGTACATACTCTGTTGGCTTCACACAGTGGCTAATTGTTTGAACATATTCATAATAGTTGATGATTAAATAAACTTTCATGAATCCAATACAGTGACTCCAGAGAGTTAGAATAACCATTTTAAATACTGCCTTGAAGTTGAAAAACAGGAATAATATTGAGAAAGAAAGTCAATAAAATGATAAATGCATGCTTTAGAGTCTTGTTATGGATCTGCAACAACCTCATGACCTTATACCATTGTGTTTTATCATTCAATTACAGATCCTTCCATGCCAACATAATAAAGGTGCTTTGATTTTTATTTATCTTCACTGACCTTGGAAAATTTTCAGCAATGTGTCAGTACATTATGGTACAACAATAAAATTAGCATTTTCATCACTTGAGCACTCATCAATGTATTCTTGTGTGTATATGTAAATGACATATTACATATATTATACATTACATGTATTACACTTTGATGATTCTTAAAGTAGACCATTCATGAAGGAGTCTCCAAGGCTTCCCAATAATATGCACAGCCACTATTCTGTACATGTCATACAAATCACATTAGTATATAT